>NC_056747.1:357869900-357984900 GCF_019279795.1 Protopterus annectens | reverse complement strand
AGCTGCATTACAGTGATTATGAAAGAAAACTGAGTTCTACGGATGTATTTAAGGTGGCGTGGGGACAAAAAGGAGGGATTAGTACACAGTGAGACCCTGTCCTTATGAAAGACCAAATAAGGTGGCTTAACAGACAAGGCTTGTAACTCCGATACCTGTCTAGCTGATGTGATAGCCACCAAAAACACAGTCTTCCAAGACAAAAATTTCAATGAAGATGAGTGAAGAAGGTTCAAACAGGGAAGATATCAGCTTGGACAACACAAAATTTAAATCCCAAGAAGCCACACGTTCTTGCAGCGGTCGTCTCAATAGAGTGGCTCCTTTGAAAAAGGTCTTGCATAGCTTATGAAACATTAAATTGGTATCTGGAAACCCTAAATGGAAATGGAAAACAGCCACCAATTGAACTCTGATAGTGGCAATGGCAGATCCTTGCTGAAAAAGCTTGGAGAGAAATTCCAAAATCACAGGGACAGAAGCAGTGTAGGGATCTACATTCATTTTCTGTGCCCAAATAGAAAATCTTTTCCATTTACTGCCATATAGTCTCCTAGTTGAAGGTTTATGGGAGGACATAAGAATATGTGACACTAAGGAAGATACATCATGAAGCTTGACTAGGGATGGAAATGGAGCAGCCACGCTGTCAAGTTGAGGGTGTGGATTGAGGGATGTAGCAAACTTGACATGCAAGTAAACAGATCTGGAGTTGGGTCCAGAATCCAATGATCTTCCAGGGGAAGAGGCTCGAGGAAGGGGAACCAAACCTGATGAGGCCAGGAAGGAGCAATGAGGATTAACTTGCATCCCAGCCATCTGGCTTTCTGAATCACTTTGGAAATGGAGGAAAAGCATACAGAAGGACCCAGGTGCCAATCATGAGCTAGAGCATCTCTGGGTATCTCCCCCAGTGGGGGAATGAGGGAAAAATAGCTGCTGCATTTGGCATTGACTGGACTGGCAAAAAGGTTGAAGCAAGGCTGTCCCCATTTGCGGAAAATCTGTTCCGCTGTTTCGTGTTTCAGAGACCACTCGTGAGGCAGTAGGACCGCCCGGATGAGCTTGTCGGCTATCACGTTGGTCGTTCCTGGAGTGTGCACTGCAACCAGAAAGCGCTGGGAAGAAATAGTACAGTTGTGTACCTACCATAAAAGTAGATGTTCGAGTGTATTCACTGTTGCAGCCATTACACTTGGGTTATCCTGCTGGCAGGCTACCCGCAGTCGGCCTGAATTCCAAAGTCCTGGTCCAGCGTCGGTTGCTGTCACCTCTTCCCTGACGTCAGTGCGCCAGGGGTATAAAAGATGCAGCCAACGCCATTTACTTCAGTTTTTCTTGCCCCAGATGTCAGGTGCCCCTAAAAGGGTAGGCTGTAAATTTATGATCATAAAAAAGCATGCGCATAACCTTCATTTACAAGCAAATACACCACACAGGTTGTATACAATAGATAGGTACAGATAAATCCCAGCAAAGAAAAAGGGGAATGGTGGGAGGGTAACCTGGACTGCAACAGTGAATACACTTGAACATCTGCATTTATGTTAAGTACACAACTGTACTATGTTCATCGTGTTTCACTGTTGCAGTCATTACACTTGGGTTGAATCCCAAAGCTGAGGTTGGGCGGCTGGGCCTAAATAGAGTTTGGAGTGGCTATGAGGCCCCTGCAGAACTGCAGTGGCAAAGCCTGCTCTGGATTTAGAGTAGAGAGGTAAATGGCAGTGCTTCGTAAAACTGTGCACTGAAGTCCATGTTGCAGCCTCCAAAATATCCTTGGTTGGTACTCCTCTGAGGAAGGCTGCTTAAGTGGCTGCAGCTTTGGTAGAATGTGGCCTAACACCCTTGGGCACTGATTTGCCATGTTGTGAGTAGCAGAAATTAATGCAGTGGCCTATCCATTTTGAAATAGTCTGCTTTGAAATGGCTTTTCTTTGGGAACCTGCAGCATATGCCACTAAGAGTTGCTCAGTCTTTCTGAAGGCTTTAGTCTTGTCCAAGTAAAAGCGTAGCTGTCTGTGTATGTCCCAAGTATGCAGAAGTCTCTCTCCCTTATTCTGTGGGTTTGGATAAAAAGTAGGCAAATGAGTGGTTTGGTTAAGAGCCATGCTGGACACTACCTTAGGCATAAATGTCGGGTTTGTCCTTAGAGAAACCCTGTCCTGATGGAAAATAATAAAAGGTTCCACAGCCATAAGTGCCTGTAACTCAGACTCGTCTTGCTGAAGTTATTGCTAGGAGAAGAGTGGTTTTTCATGACAAGTATTTTATCTCTGCTGTATTGGCTGGCTCAAAAGGAGGCAGTGTGAGTTTTTCCAAGAAAAAATTGAGGTCCCATGTAGGCACTGGAGCTCACCTTGGAGGTCTTATGTTTTTGGCCCCTCTGACAAACTGTCTTAGCAGTGGATGAGAAAAAAAGAGGTGGGTCCATATTGTAATGAGCTGAAATGGCAAAGGCATGGATCTTAACTGATGAGAAGGATAGGCCTTTGTCCAGCATCTCGGTAAGATATTGCAAAATCTGAGGAATATTTGGTTCAAGCGAGTCAATTTCCTGTGCTTGGTTCCAAGCACAGAATTTCTTCCATGTTTCAGCACAATATTTTCTGGTGCTGGGTCTCCTGGCTTCCAAAATAACATCCATAACTGCTTTAGAAAGAGGTGTGTTCTCAAAGATTAGATTATCCGCCATGCAGTCAGATTTAGGGTCCTGAGTTGGCTGTGCAGGATCTGATTTGTTCTGTTGTGTCAGCAAATGAGGTATTAGAGGCAATGTCCAGACTGGGTCTTGAGACAAGCTCTTTAGGATTGGGTACCAGTGCTGGCGTGGCCAGTCTGGGACAATCAGTATCATTTTTGGCTTCTCGTCTGACCTTTAGGAGTACCTTGGACAGGAGAGGCAGAGGAGGGAAGGCATATACTTTAAGGGCTTTCCAGATGAATGAAAGGACGTCCACTTTCCATGCTTGCTTGTGATACGTCCGAGTGCAGAATCTCTGTAGCTGGCAGTTGTGAGGGGAGGTGAACAGATCTATGTCTGGGCATCCCCATTTCCCTGTTATCATGTTGAAGATTTGTGGATCCAGTTGCCACTCGTGAGGATCCATGAAGTTTCTGCTTCGTTCGTCTGCCAAAGAATTTGTCTTTCCTGGTAGGAACTGTGCTTGCAGATGTACTTGATAAGTCAATGCTGTGTTCCACAAAGTCATGGCTTGCCTGCAGAGGGGGTAGGAATGTGTGCCCCCTTGCTTGTTTATGTACCACATGACTGTAGTATTGTCCATCTTTATCAGTAGTTGTCCTGGATGAAGTAGGTCCTTGAAGGCTGTCAGGGCATTTTGTACAGCTAGCATCTCTTTTTGATTGATATGAAGATGCATTTGGTTTGTGGGCCATGTGCCCTGAATACATTTTCCTGCCATGTGCGCCCCCCAGGCATAATCTGATGCATCTATTGTTAGTGTCTGCCTGGCAGTGGGTAAGGTGAAAGGCTGTCCCTTGTTGTGGTGACAGGCTTGTGCCCACCACTGAAACTCCTGTTGCAGGCAGGGAATGCGAGTAATTACTGTTTCCAGGCTGTGGCAATGTTGAGTTCAAACACTTTTTAGATACCATTGTAGTTTCCTCATATGCAGTCTTGCATATGGAATTAGTAGAATGCAGGATGCCATGTAGCCCAGTGCCTGCAGAATTTTTCTTGCAGACAACTGAGACTTTGTTGCCAAGTCATTGAAGTAAGAAGTCAGATGCCTTTGTTTGTCTGGCGTGAGATAAGCCATCTGGGCAGTTGTATTTAAGCTTGCACCGAGGACTATTATCTCTTGAGAGGGTTCTAGTTTTGATTTCTTTTCGTTTACTGTGTACCCTAGGCAAATTAGTAATCTTTTTACAAATGCCAGATGCTGTAGTAGAACATCTTTGTCCTTTGCTTGAATAAGGCAGTTGTCCAAGTAGGGGTATATTTGAATTCCTCTTTGTCTGCAAAATGCAATTACTGGTGCCAGGCATTTTGTGAAGACCCTGGGCACAGTAGATAAGCCAAAGGGCAGTGCAGAGAATTGGTAGTGCACTAAGCCAGCTATGAATCTGAGGTATCTTCTGCAAGAGTGTCTGATTGGGACATGCAGGTATGCCTCTTTGAGGTCCAAAGTTACAAGCCAAGCTTTCTTGTCCAGCATGGGCAGAAGCTGCTGTAGAGTTAACATTTTGAATTTTGGGACGTCCAGAAAAGTATTTAAAATAGACAGGTCCAGGCTTTGTCCTTTCTTGGTACTAAGAAAAGTCTTGAGTAAAACCCTTGTCCCTGCTCTTGTTGTGGCCCTGGCTGAATAGCCCCCATGTCAATGAGAGCTGAAACTTGTTTTTATGCCTCTTGCCATTGACTGAGTGTCAGGTCTGGCATACCTGTTTTGCCTTTGGAAGGGTGTGAAAGTGGAACCTGTAGCCTTGAGAGACTATATTTAAGACCCATTTGTCCTGGGTGATCTTGTGCCAGTTTTGTGAAAAAAAGTGCTAGCTTTCCCCCTAAGGGTGCTGCCAAAAAGTGCCTGGCATTGGCAGAGGAAGTCATTGGAACTGTTTTCTATAAGGCTGTGATTTGTCTTCTCCGCTTTTGGAGGTAGAAGCACCCCATTGTTTGAGCCTGTATGAGCCCTGGGGCTGTTGCCTGCCTCTAGGGCGTCTGAATCTGCCTCTTTGTGGTCTGTCTGACACTGGAAAGGACCAATTCTTAGAGGGCCAGTTCCTGCTAAATCTGGGTGGCTGTACCTGTAAGAAATCCTTTAGAGTCCGCATAGATTTTGCCTTATCCTCCATTTTCTTTAACACCTCCTCTGCCTTAACACCAAACAAAATATCATGCTGTAATGGAGCATCCAATAATTTTGCTTTAACATGATCTGGGAGATTCTGTTCCTTTAACCAAGCATGCCTTCTAATAACAGAACCTGTAACAGCGGCCCTGCACGAGGCCTCCAGTGAATCATAGCCACACTGCAAAGTATGTTTTTCCACTTGTTCAGCTGCGTGCAATAAATCCTGCAAATCTTTCTCAGAACATTCAGAATTTGTCAACATTTTTTGTTTTAACAAAGACATTAAGTATTGCTGATATTTGAGCATATGAAATTGACAATTTAAAGCCCTTACAGCCAAGGTAGCAGAAGTGTACACTTCTTTTCCCCCATCTGTCCAATGCCCTAGAATCTCTGTCTGAGGGGACAGGGTTTTTGGCAGAAGCAGCCTTGACCCCTTTGGGACCCTGTGAGATAGTTTCTGGGTCAGCAGCAGGGCTTTTGTAAAGAAATTTATGGGAGTCTGGGACCCTGTAGTATCTGTCTGGCTTAACAGGGGCAAGAGGTAGAGAGTCTGGAGACAGGCCGGACTCTGAAAAAACATCATCTACTACGTCTAGAACAGGAGGAATTGCAAGAGGTCTGTGCTGAGGAAGTAAAGGAAAGTCTCTAAGTCTTTTCTTAGAATCGGAATAATCCTGGCTCTCCCAATGGAAATGCTCCCTTATGGTATGCAGGGTTTCCCCAAAAGAATAGTCCTCAGGAGGAGAAGCTGAAGGAATAGAATCTTCAGCATCAGAATCCTCATAGGGAGGAATAGAATATCCCTGATTATTAGAGCCATCAGAGGAAATGGAAACCTGATCAGAGGAATCATATTCAGTGTCTTGCCTAGGCCTCTTATCAGGAGGGGGATGGGAACCCCTGATCATAGTAATTAGGTCTTCGGCCATTTTGAGCATCTGTTTCTTAGGCATAGAAGCCTGTCCTGGAGAATGCTGTACTGGTTTCCTTGTCTTTAAAACTGTTTTAGACTTTGTCTTGGATGCTTAAGTAGGCTTTATATAAAGTTGTGTAGGTCTGAAGACACCCTCAGAAGCCGATGCCTGCTCAGCGGCTCCGGACCCATCTGAGAGATTAATTTCCGAAGGGCCAATACCTCGAGTATCCAGAGGCCTAGCTGTCTCCACGTGGGAGTCAGAGGCGGCCTGTGGCTCTGAGGTAGTGGGAGTCAGCGGCTGCGAAAGCACCTCACTGAGCACCGATGAACCGGCGACTGGCCTAGAAGAGGCTTTGTCGTGGGTTTTGGACCTTGGATGCTTGTCCTTGTCTTTATCCTTGCATTTTTTATGAATTCTGGTCATCGGTTGTTCCGACGGCATTATGTAGTTAAACCTTCTGCCAAAATAATGAAAAGCAAAATCGTACAGACTCGTAATAGTGCATTGTTTAAATCTAGCACAAAACCAACAACTAGCAACTTTGTGGTCAAGGCCTAGGCAAGGAATACAGTAAGAGTGGAAATCCTTATGAGGTATTTGCTTCCCACAAGAAATACAATTGTTAACTTTTTCTGACATCGGTCTGGAGCAAGAAAAAAGTTTCCCCAACGGGGTACTTAGCTTTATTGAAGACTTCGGATCTGAAATTCGATTTCGAAAATCTCATGAGTTGGCCAACCGGCACTTACGAACTGCTTTTGCTTAGGGCACCACGTGGCAAGAAAGACTGAAGAAAATGTTATCGGCTGCATCTTTTATATCCCTGGCACACTGACGTCAGGGAAGAGGCGACAGCAACCGACAACGGACCAGGACTTTGGAATTCAGGCAGACTGCGGGTAGGCTGCCAGCAGGATAACCCAAGTATAATGACTGCAAAAGTGAAACATGATGAACATCGTCCATTCCCAAACTCGCATGGCCTCTCGACAGAGTGGGTAAGATCTGGTATAGATCTGTTTGTTGATTTACCAAACTGCTGACATGTTGTCTGATTGTATCGCAGTAGTCCCTAGAGGAAGAAGGTCTTGAAGTGCTTGCAATGCCAGGAGAACCACCCTTATCTCCAGAACACTGATATGCAGGTGAGCCTCGTGTTTTTGCCATGTGCCTTGGACAGTCCTGCCGAGATAATGCCCCCCCCCCCACCTGATCTGGGAGCCATCCATGGTCACAGTGCCAATGGGTTGGGCAGGAACCAAGGAAGCGCCAGTCGTCAACTGGTTGGGTGCTAACCACCAAAGGAGGTCCTCCTTGCATGATTCCGTCAACAGAATAGGGTGATTCAGTGGAAAATACTGGAAGGACCAGTGGGAAGACAGAAGCCACTGGAAAATTCCCATGTGCAACCTGGCTAATGGTACTAATAGGATGGTGGATGCCATAGTCCCGAGGAGCTTAAGAACCCACTTTGCTTTGATCTTCCGCAAAGGGAGAAAACGTTGAGTTTGAAAGATTAAGTTTTGTGCCCTTTTGGCGGGAAGACTAGCTGTCATGTTAACTGTTTCTACCTCTGCGCCTATAAAAATCATAGATTGCCAATTTATGGAGATCCCCAATTGAGCACAAAGCTGAAAAGTGGCATCCCTGTTTTGGAGAAGTAGATGCCTGGTGGGGGCGGTCAGGAGCTAGTCGTCCAAATATGGAAACACCTGGAATCCCTGACGTCTCAGGTGAGCTGTCACTACTGCCATGCATTTGGTGAACACCCTGGGGGCTGTAGTGAGACCAAAGGGCAGAGCTCGAAACTGATGGTGACTGGCTCCCAGCCACAAGCGTAGATGGCTCCAGGATGCCTTGTCCATTTTTATATGGTAGTAGGCATCCTGGAGATCGATTGAGCACATCCAATAGTCTTTTCCCTAACAAAGGGAGTATCGACTGCAGTGTTACCATCCAAAACTTGTCCTTCCTCACGTATTCCGTTTAATCTGCTGAGGTCCAATATTGGCCTCCAGTCTCCTGTTTGTTCTGGAACTAAAAAGAACCTGGAGTAAGTTCCAGATCCTATCTGGTCTGCTGGGAAGGATTGGATGACTCTTTTTTAAGAGCAACTTGTTGATGACCTTTAGAGTATGCTCTAGAGGGAACAGTAAAATGTACTCCCACGGCAGTGAGCATCTTTCCCCTTCTTGTTCACACCGAGTGAGTGTCTCCTTCACCTTAGATCCAAACAATGAGGAACCATCAAATGGGGCGTTGGTGAAAGTGGACTTGAACGGTTCTGCAAAATTACACAAGCACATCCAGGAGTGATGCCTTAGGGCAACTCCTGAACCCGCTTCTCTACTAGCTCCATCAGCAGCATAAGAAATAAGCCGCATGGAGGAGTTAACTATCGAATTTAAGGGGAACAACTGAGCAGAAATCTGGTCAGGGACTCCCTCAGTACATGCACCCTTTATAGAATCTCCTAACTCCTTGAGGAGATCCCTCTGCAATCTCGTGAAGTGAGTGAGATAGTTGAACTGAAGACACGCTTCCCGTACCTGTCCATCTGCTAAGATTCCTTATTCTTCGGATGGACAGAAGTGGTCTCAGCAAGCTCCTTCTTAGCAGCCGCTACCACCATGGCATCTACGAGGACACCTCTGGACAAAGTCTTTATCTGGAGGGGCAGAAAAGCTTGTTGGGTCTCCTAGGGGCTGGCTCCACAGCATCTGGAGTATCCTACACCTTTCGACTAACTAAATCCATCAATTCGTCAAAAGGTCGAGACACCCAAGAGGCAGAAGGTTGAGACCCGAAAGCCTTCAGGTACACCGACTCCTCATCAGAAGGGTTGACAGTGGGCCAGCCGCATCTCTGCTTAAAGATCTCCAGGATGCCCACGAAGGTGACATTAGAGGATGACTTGGGGGACCCTTCAGACTCCTCAAGGTCAGTGTCAGATATCAGACTCATCCTACGAGTCAACATGCTTCCTCTTGCATGTCTTCTTCCTGGGGGGCTCCTCGGAAGGGTATTCCGGGGAGGTCACGGAAGAGTGGGGGCCACCAGCCGGTGGCTCCTGTGGCTGAGGGTCTCTGCTGTCTCCAGAGAGCGTAGGGGCTGAGACCGAAGTGGGTGCTCTTGGGGGGAAAGTACTGGTACCCTTGGTGGCAAATGGGGACTTGGAAAGCATGCTCATCATCTCGAATGCTGACCTCTCTGGCTCAGAGGACCTCTCCCACTCCAAAGAGACCAAGGATGCCATTGGCGCCAAAGCTACTGGCTCCGAGATAGATGCAGGGTCTGAACTCACCCTAGCCAAAGTGCCGAGAGGGAGACTCGGAACTGAAGACCGATTCCAACCTTCCTTGGCGCCAACCAGACAGCTTTGGCCCCTGGATACAATGGACACCGAAAGTGTCTGAGCAGAACTCTGCTCGAAAGCAACTGCAAGTGAAGTTGGAGCCCAGGGTTCCACCCATGACACCAAGCCCAGAATCTGACAGACCAACTTGGCTCGGAGGAATAATTATAACGGGTTCCATAGGCTCCTGGACCGACTGGGTCGGAGCAGACAACAATTTAGATAGAAAAGATGACTTCAGCAGTCTCAGGACCACCCTCTCCACATCTTCTTCCGTAAGACTACTGAAGACCTGGTGGACATAGTCGGGGATCTTGACCTTGGAGGAATAGCAGGTTCCATAAACTCAGTGGTCAGCTCCGACAAACTAGGATCCGACCCTGTCACCACAATGCTGCTCTCAGTCGGCTCTGAAGACCATGGAGCCAAGGAGGCCAATTTTGCCACTTTAAAAGGCGGCTCCAAGACACCAGCCAGTGCTGAAGAAGGTCTTTTCGAAGACTTAGACTTAGCAGATTTAGTGGACTTGGAAGAAGAGGAAGAGCTAGACAAGGCTTCCTCAAAGGTAGGCTTTAAAAGACTCTTTAGAATTAGCTTGTTCCTTCTCTCCTGTAACACTCTAGGGGAGAAGGCATGACAAAACAAGCAAGTCTCTTGCAAATGGATGGCCTCTAAGCAATACACACATAGACCATGACCAACTGTCAATGACATTTTTTGGGAACACTTCATGCATTTTTTGAAGCCCGAAGGCTTGTGCTCCTTAACCTCTTTAAACATAGCACACAGACGAGAAGAGAAGTAAAAGGGAGGACTAGATCGTCTAACTAAAACGGCTTAGTCCAGAAAGGATGGGGACAGCTAGGTCTTCTAACTTAAACAGACCAGCAAAAACTCACACACAGAAAACCCTTATTCTGCTAAGGATTAACAGAGGAAGCTGAAACTGTAGTTTCAAACAACGAACTCCACCACTGTAAAATAATCAACACCAGCGGATAACCACCAAACCCAAACTGCTCTACGAAACTGTAGACTAGAACTCTAGCATTTATCAAGCTATCAGCACTAAAGTACAGTTTTGTACCTACCGTAAATGTAGATGTTAGAGTGTTCACCCTGCTGTAGTCATCACACTTGGGTTATCCTGCCATCTGGGGGTCCCGCTGTCGACCAGAATTCCAAAGTCTTGGTCCGGCGTCAGTTGCTGTCACTTCTTCCCTGACGTCAGTGCACCAGGGGTATACAAGAGGCATCCGACGCCATTTTCTTCCGTTTTTCTTGCCCCAGATCTCAGGTGCCCCCAATAGGTAGGCAAAATATATATATATATATATATATATATATATATATATATATATATATATATATATATATATATATATATACACACACACACACATATAGCTAGACAAAAATAAAAATACCTTTAGGCACAAGAAAATACACCACAGAGGTAGTATAGGACAGAGTGGTAGAAATAAGTTCCGCTAGTTCAGAGGGGATGGAGGGAGGGTAACCTGGACTGCAGCAGGGTGAACACTCGAACTTCTACATTTATGGTAGTACAAAACTGCACTATGTTCATCGTATTACCCTGCTGCAGTCATCACACTTGGGTTGAATCCCAAAGCTAAGGATGGGAGTCAAACAGGGTTAGAAGAAGCTAGTAGGCCCTGCAAAACTGCAGTGGCAAAACCAGCTCTAGTCTTAGAATATAGAGGTAAGTGATACTGTTTGGTGAAAGTGTGCACTGAACTAACTTCTACAATATCCTTGGTTGGCACTCCCCTGAGAAAGGCTGCTGATGTAGCTGTAGCCCTGGTGGAGTGGGACCTAATGTTAGCAGGTACCGGTTTCCCATGATGCGTGTAGCAGAAACGTATGCAATGCCCTATCCATTTAGAAATGGTCTGTTTTGAGATAGCTTTTCCTTGTGATCCTACAGCATAGGCTACAAACAGCTGGTCAGTTTTTCCTGAAAGCCTTAGTTTAATCCAAGTAATAACGTAATTGCCTGTGAATGTCCAAAGAGTGCAGGAGTTTTCTCCTTTATTCTGGGGATTTGGGAAGAAGGTGGGGAAGTGAATGGTTTGGTTTAGGGCCACACTGGATACCACCTTTGGCATAAAGGAAGGATTAGTCTGTAGAGAAACTCTGTCTTGATGAAAAATGAGGAAAGGTTCCACTGTCATTAGTGCCTGTAGCTCTGAGACTCTTCTAGCAGAGGTTATTGCTAGTAGTAGGGCAGTTTTCCATGAAAGAAATTTTAAATCAGTTGAAAAAGCTGGTTCAAAGGGGGGCAGTGAAGCTTTTCCAGGACTAAGTTAAGATCCCAAGTAGGTGTTGGAGCTCTCCTTGGCGGTCTTAAGTTCTTAGCCCCTCTGAGGTACTGTCTTAGGAGTGGATGTGAAAATAAAGGCGGATCCGTGCTGTAATGAGCTGAAATTGCTGTGACGTGGATCTTAATAGATGAAAAGGAAAGTCCTTTGTGTAACAACTCAGTTAAATATTGTAGAATCTGAGGAATATTTGGCTCCAGGGGATTTAGGCCTTTAGCCTGGTTCCAGGAGCAAAATCATTTCCATTTGTCTGAATAGGCTTTCCTGGTGCTGGGCCTCTTGGCCTCCAGAATGACATCCATAACAGCTTTGGATAAAGGTGTTGTCTGGTTGTTTAGGTAATTTTCCATGCAGCCAGGTTTAAAGTCTTGAGCTGGCTGTGTAGAATCAAATTGTCTCGCTGGGTGAGCACGTGTGGAATTTGTGGCAAAATCCATGACGGGTCCTGGGCCATGGTCCTTAAAATTGGATACCAATGTTGGCGTGGCCAATCTGGTGCCACGAGAATCATTTGTGGCCTCTCTAATCTGACTTTCAGCAGTACCTTTGCTAGAAGAGGCGGGGAAGGCATACACTGTCAATGTTTTCCAACTGAATGAGAGTGTGTCCACTTTCCAAGCTAATGGATGGAAGGTCCTTGTGCAAAATATTTGAAGTTGGTGGTTGTGGGGGCTTGCAAATAGATCTATGTCTGGGCGACCCATTTCTGAGCTATCATTGCAAATACTTGTGGATCTAGTTTCCATTCGTGTGGATCCATGATGTTTCTGCTAAGGTCATCTGCCAATGTGTTTTTCTTTCCTGGCAGGAATTGTGCTTGTAATTGAACCCGGTAAGACAGTGCAGTGTTCCACAAGGCCATTGCTTGCCTGCATAGAGGGTAGGAACGTGTGCCCCCTTGCTTATGTACCACATAACTGTGGTGTTGTCTGTCCTTATTAGTAGTTGCCCTGGGTGTAGAAGTCCTTAAAAGCTGTTAGGGCATTCTGCACTGCTAGCATATTTCTTTTTGATTGATATGCAGGTTTCTCTGATCTGTAGTCTATTTGCCCTGAATGCACTGTCCTGCCATGTGTGCTCCCCAGGCATAGTCCGATGCATCTGTTGTCAGTTTCCTGGCTGTGGGTAAGGTGAAAGGCTGACCCTTGTAGAGGTGACATGCCTGTGCCCACCATAGAAACTCCTGTTGAAGGCAGGGAATGAGTGGAAGCATCGTTTCCAAGCTGTGGCTGTGCTGAGTCCATACACTTTTCAGGTACCATTGTAATTTCCTCATATGCAGTTTTGCAAATGGTATTAGTAGAATGCAAGATGCCATGAATCCCAAGGCCTGCAGAATTTTTCTTGCAGGGAGTTGGGTCTTTGTTGCCATTATTTTGAAATATTGAAACAGTTGTCGTTATTTGTCTGGCGTGAGATAAGCCATCTTGGCCGTTGTATTCAAGCTGGCACCCAGGAATGTTATGTTTTGTGAGGGCACTAGTTTTGATTTATTTTCGTTTACTGTGTACCCTAGGCAACTTAGAGGGTGTTTGACAAATGCCAGATGCTGTAGAAGAATGTCCTTGCTTTCTGCTTGAATAAGACAGTCATCCAGGTATGGGTATATTTGAATTCCTCTGTCTGCAGTATCCAATTACTGGTGCCAGGCATTTTGTGAAGACCCTGGATGCAGTAGATAAGCCAAAGGGCAGTGCAGAGAATTGATAATGCATTGAACCTGCAATGAAGCGGAAGTATCCTGCAATTTTGTCTGATAGGGACATGCAGGTATGCCTCCTTGAGGTCCAAAGTGACTAGCCAAGCATTCTTGCCCAGCATGGGAAGAAGCTGCTGTAGTGTTAGCATCTTGAATTTTGGTACTTGCAGATAGGTGTTCAGAATAGAAAGATCCAGAATGGGTCTCCATGCTTTGTCCTTTCTTGGAACTAGGAAGAGTCTTGAGTAAAATCCTTGTCCCTGCTCCTGTGTAGGTACCTGTTGAATGGCTCTCATGTTCATGAGAGCTGTAATTTGTTTTTGTGCCTCTGCCCACTGATTTGGTGGCAGGTTTGGCATGCCTTTGATCCTGGGTATGGTATGAAAGTGGAATCTGTATCCTTGAGAGACAATGTTTAGAACCCATTTGTCTTTTGTGATGACATGCCAGTTGTCTGCAAAAAATGTTAGTTTTCCTCCCAAGGGTGTTGCCAGGAGAGATTTGCTTGGTAGTTTGAGGACAGTCATTGTGTCTGCCTTCTGCTAGCTTGGGGCCTGTCTTCTCCTCCTTTCTGGGTAGCAGAAAGTACAGCTGTGTACACCTACCATAAATGTAGATGTTAGTGTGTCTTCACTGTTGCAGTCATGACTGTAGGGTTCTCCCCTGCCGGCAGGCAGTCCTCGGTCGGCCAGAATCCAAAAGTCTGGGTCCGGCATCGGCTGTTCAACCATGCTCCCTGACGTCAGAGTGCCAGGAGTATAAAGCTGACAGCCGACGCCATCTTCTCCAGTTTTTCTTGCCCCAGATGTCAGGAGTCCCAAAATGATAAAGGTACCATACCCTTTGCAAATGCACCTCAGAAGAATGGTGAAAAAAGGAACCACACAAAAGTAAAAGTAAGAGGGGACAGGAGGGAGGGAAACCCAGACTGCAACAGTGAAGACACTCGAACATCTACATTTATGGTAGGTGTAACACGACTGTACTATGTTAATCATGTTTCACTGGTGCAGTCATGACTGTAGGGTAGAATCCCAAAGCTGAAAGACAGGGAGGTGGTCATAAAGAAGAAGGGATAGCTAAAAGGCCCTGCAAGACTGCAGAGGCAAAGCCTGCCCTAGACTTAGGGTAGAAAGGTAGATTGTAGTGCTTAGAAAAAGTATGCACTGAACTCCAAGTTGCAGCTTCCAAAATGTCTTTGATAGGAACTCCCCTGAGGAAGGCCGCAGAAGTGGCAGCAGCTCTGGTGGAATGAGTCCGTATACTCCCTGGGATTTGCTTTCCATGGTGTGAATAACAAAATCTGATTCCATGAGCAATCCATTTAGAAATGGTCTGTTTTGAAATGGCTTTACCTTGGGAACTTGAAGCATAAGAAACAAACAATTGTTCTGACTTCCTGATGTCCTTGGTTCTGTCCAGGTAAAAACGTAGTTGTCTGTGTACATCCAAGGAATGTAAGATCCTTTCCCCTTTATTTTGAGGAGTGGGGAAAAAAGTTGGCAAGTGGATAGTTTGATTTAAAGCCACTTTGGAAACCACCTTAGGCATGAAGGTAGGATTAGTCCTCAAAGACACCCTGTCTTGATGAAAAATAATATAAGGTTCCACAGCCATAAGAGCTTGTAACTCAAACTCTCCTGGCAGAGGTTAGGGCTAACAGAATAGCTGTCTTCCAAGATTAAAACTTGATGTCAGAAGAGGCAGCAGGCTCAAAAGGAGGCAAGGTTAGTTTTTCCAAAACATAGTTGAGATCCCAAGCAGGAATGGGAGGAGATCTAGGTCGTCTTAAATTCTTAGCTCCTCTGAGAAACTGTCTCATGAGCTGGTGGGAAAAGATTGGAGGGTATGTATTATAATGAGCAGAAATAAGAGAGGCATGTATCTTAATGGAAGAGAAAGAGAGACCCTTATGTAAGAGATCTGTAAAGTAAAATTGAAGGAATGTTCGGAAAAAGAGGATCAGAATCCTGAGCCTGCATCCAGGAACAAAATCTTTTCCATTTCCCTGCATAAGATTTTCTAGTGCTAGAACGTATGGCTTCTAAAATGACATCCATAACCTGCTTGGGTAAGAAAGAAGAAATCAAAGGCCCTGGATTAACCAGGCCGCCAGGCTGAGAGTGTAGAACCTGACCCTGATGTTGGGACAGAAGGTTCGGAGACTGAGGTAAAACCCAAGGGGGCTCCAGACATAGGTTTTTTTTAGAGTTGGGTACCAAAACTGTCGAGGCCAATTTGGGGCCAGCAAGATTATCATCTTGGGCTTGTCCTGTTTTATCTTTAATAATACCCATGGAAGAAGAGGAAGAGGCGTTAAGGCATATCCCGAGAGGTTCCTCCAACTGAATGATAGGGCATCCACTTTCCAAGCTTCTTTGTGGAAAGTCCTGGTACAAAAATTCTGTAGTTGATGATTGAGATGGGATGCAAAGAGGTCTATGTGAGAACATCCCCAGACTGCTGTTATTCTGAATATTTTGGTGTCCAGCATCCACTTGTGTGGATCCGAAAGGTTTCTGCTCAGACTGTCTGCCAGGAAGTTTTGCTTCCCTGGTAGAAACTGAGCTTGAAGGTCCAAATTGCAAGCTAGAGCTGTGTTCCATAGATCCATGGCTAGTCTGCAAAGGGGGTAGGAATGAGATCCCCCTTGCTTATGTACCATATAACTGTGGTGTTGTCTGTCAGTATTAGTAGTTGCCCTGGTTGTAGAAGATTCCTGAAGGCCATTAGGGCTTTCTGAACGGCTAACATTTCCTTTAAATTGATATGCAGGTGCTTCTGACCCTTTGTCCAAAGGCCCTGCAGACAGTTGCCCTGAAAATGGGCTCCCCAAGCATAATCTGACGCGTCAGTGGTTAGAATCTGAGTGGCTGGAGGCAGACAGAAGGGTTTCCCTTTGTTTAGAGTACATGCCCTGGACCACCAAAGAAATTCCTTTTGAAAGCAAGGCAGGACGGAGATCAGTATGTCTAAACTGTGGCAATGCTGAGACCATACCCTTTTTAGGTACCACTGCATTTTCCTCATGTGTAGTCTTGCATATGGTACGAGAAGGATGCAGGAGGCCATGTAACCCAGAGCCTGCAGTAATCTTCTTCCAGATAGCCGAGTTAAAGTTGCCAAGGTTTAGAAAGTTGAAGCCAGCTGTAATTGTTTTTCGGATGTCAGAAATGCCATCTGGGTTGTGATGTTTAGAAGAGCACCCAGAAAAGTGATCTGCTGAGAGGGTGTCAAATTTGACTTTTTTATGTTTACAGAGAATCCCAGGAACTTGAGGAGGTTTTGTACAAACTCTAGATGCTCGAGTAAGACATCCTTGCTGTCTGCCTGAATTAGACAATCGTCCAGATAAGGGTAAATTTGAATTCCCTTGAGTCTGTAGTAAGCTACTACTGGAGCCAGGCATTTGGTGAAGACCCTGGGCGCAGTAGACAATCCAAAGGGCAGCGCAGAGAATTGAAAGTGCCTCGATCCGGCCTTGAACCTGAGGTATTTTCTGCGTTCCTACCTGATGGGAATGTGTAAATATGCCTCCTTTAAATCCAAAGTTACCATCCACGCATCTTTGGATAGCATTGGAAGTAGCTACTGTAGAGTAAGCATCTTGAATTTTGGAATCTCTAGAAAGGTGTTCAAGACTGACAGATCCAGAATGGGTCTCCATGAGTTTTGCTTCCTGGGGACTAGAAAGAGCCTTGAGCAAAAACCTTGTCCCATCTCTGAAAGTGGAACCATTTCTATGGCTTTCACAGCCAAAAGAGCTTCCCACCTGGTTTAAGGCCTCTGTCCATTGATGATTTGGAAGGTCTGGCCATCCGCTTGGCCTTGGCAGGGTATGAAAATGGAATTTGTAACCTCTTAAAACCACATCCAGAACCCACTTGTCTTGGGTTATATGAGTCCAATTTTGATAAAAAAGAGAGTTTTCCTCCGAGAGGGGCTTCCAGGCAAGAAGTTCCTGCAGCCCAACAGAGGGAGTCATTGAGTTTGTTTCCTATGAGTTTGTGACCTATCCTCTCCTCCCCTAGGGGTGGAAGCAGTCCACTGTCTTGGTCTATAAGAAGCTTGTGTTTGAGGCCTTCCTCTGGAACGTCTATATCTACCCCTCTGATGCCTGTCTGAAGTGGGAAAGGACCAATTTTTAGAAGGCCAATTCCTGCTAAATCTTGGTGGCTGTACTTGTAAGAAATCTTTAACTGTTTGCATGGATTTCGCCTTATCCTCCATCTTTTTAATCACCTCTTCAGCTTTTGATCCAAACAAAACATTACGCTGAACAGGAGCATCCAATAATTTAGCTTTTACTTGTTCTGGCAAATTTTGTTCATTTAGCCATGCATGCCTTCTAATGACTGTGCCGGAGGCAGCAGCCCTACAAGAAGCCTCCAAGGCATCAAATCCACAGTGTAAACCATGCTTCCCAACTTGTTCAGTGGCATGCAATAAGTCATGTAATTCCTTATCATCTGCACAGGCAGAAATAGAAGTAAGCTTTTGTTTTAAAACAGACAAGAGAAATTGCTGGTATTTCAGCATATGAAACTGACAGTTTAAAGCCCTAATGGACAAAGTAGCAGAAGTGTACACTTTTGTGCCCCATCTTTCTAAAGATCTAGAATCCTTTTCAGTGGGAATGGGATTTTTGGCAGAAGCGGCCTTAACTCCCTTAGGACCCTGAGAAATGGTTTCAGGGTCAGCAGAAGGGTTCTTGTATAAAAACTGGTGGGAGTCAGGAACCCTGTAATATCTATCAGGCTTAACAGGAGCAGGAGGAAAAGAGTCAGGGGTTAAGTTAGCCTCCAAAAAAGCATCATCCACAATATCCAAAACAGGAGGAATAGCCAGGGGTCTATGTTGGGTGAGAAGAAGAAAATCCCTTAGTCTTTTCTTAGATTCCGAATACTCCTGTCCTTCCCAGTGGAAATGTTCCCTCATTTCATGCAAAGTTTCCCAAAGAAATCCTCAGGGGGAGAAGCTGAAGGAATGGATTCCTCAGCATCAGAATCCTCATAAGGAGGGAAAGAATATTCCTGGTCAGAAGAAGAAACTGAAGTAACAGAAGCCTGATCAGAGGAATCATAATAAACATCCTGCCTTGGCCTTTTATCTGGAGGGGGATGTGAACCCCTAATCATAGTAAGTAAATCCTCCGCCATCTTGAGTAACTGTTTCTGCGACTTGGGAGCCGGTTCAGAAGAGGCCTGTGTTGCAGTCTTTGATTTAGGAGTCTTTGCCTTTGTCTTTGCCTTTATAAGAAGCTGAGTAGGCCTGAAAACCCCTTCGGAAGCCGGTACCTGCACAGCGGCTCCAGACCCATCCGATGGAGCATTGTCCGAAGGTCTGGCAATTAAAATATTTAAAGGCCTGGTTGGCTCCTCATGAGAGTCCGTTTCTGCCATCGGTTCTGAAATGGCCGACAACAGGGGCTGCGCAAAAGTGCCTTACTGATGATGGCCGAACCTGAAGCTGGCTCCGCTTGTGCGCTATCATCAGATTTGGACCTCGGAGGCCTGTCTTTATCCTTGCGACGTTTGTGAACTCCGGTAGCCGGAACCGTATCCGACGACATTTTGTAAAGCGCCTACCGAAGTAATGAAAAGCAAAATCGTACCTTCGTTTAATTGTACGTTGATTGAATCTAGCACAAAACCGACAACTAGCTACGTCGTGGTCAGGGCCTAAGTAAGGAATACAGTAAGAATGAAAATCCTTATGAGGTTTGCTTCCCACATGAAATACAATTATTAACTTTTTCTGACATCGGAGTGGAGCAAGAAAAAAGTTTCCCCAACAGGGTACTTAGCTTTGAGTGGAGAAGTCAGTCTTCGGACTGAAGCCTATAAGAAAAAATAGTCAGGAGTCAGCCGACCGGCACTTGCGAACTGCTATCACCGCACGGCAAGAAAGACTGGAGAAGATGGCGTCGGCTGTCAGCTTTATACTCCTGGCGCTATGACATCAGGGAGCATGGTTGAACAGCCGTCGCCAGACCCAGACTTTGGGATTCTGGCCGACCGAGGACTGCCTGCCGGCAGGGGAGAACCCTGCAGTCATGACTGCAACAGTGAAACACGAACATCCCCATTGGCGAGGTTTGTAAGGGCCCTGTGACTGACCTCTGCCCCTTGGGCGTCTGTATTTGCCCCTCTGTGATCTGTCTGAAGCTGGAAAGGACCAATTTTTTTGTTGGCCAATTTCTGCTGAAGCGAGAGGGTTGTACCTGCAAGAAATCCTTGACAGTTTGCATAGATTTAGCCTTATCCTCCATTTTCTTTAAAACCTCTTCTGCTTTGACACCAAATAATACATCCTGTTGTAAAGGTGCATCTAATAATTTTGCTTTGACGTGGTCAGGGAGGGTTTGCTCTTTTAACCAAGCATGTCTACGAATGACTGAGCCAGTAACAGCTGCTCTACAGGAAGCTTCCAGTGAATCAAATCCGCATTGTAAAGTATGCTTGCCCACCTGTTCAGCTGCATGCAACAGATCCTGTATTTCCTTGAACTCGGGTTGTTCTGTGTGTGCGCTTATTTTTTGTTTTAACTGAGACATCAGGTATTGTTGATATTTCAACATGCGAAACTGGCAATTTAATGCTCTCATAGCCAGAGTTGCAGAGGTGTATATTTTCTTTCCCCATCTATCTAGGGCTCTGGAATCTTTTCTCAGAGGGCACAGGAATTTTAGCCATAGAAGCCTTTGCTCCCTTAGGTCCCTGGGATATGGTTTCTGGGTCAGCTACAAGGCTTTTATAAAAGGAATTTGTGTGAGTCAGGTACTCTGTAGTGTCTGTCTGGTTTGGCTGGAGCAGGAGGTAGAGAGTCTGGATTTAAACTAGACTCCAAGTAGACATCATCCACAATAACTAAAACAGGAGGAATAGCACGAGGTCTGTGCTGGGGTAATAGAAGGAACTCTCGGAGCCTTTTCATAGAATCTGAGTAATCCTGGCCTTCCCAGTGGAAATGTTCCTTCATGGTATGTAATGTTTCCCCAAAGGAGTAGTCTTCAGGGGGAGATGTTGAGGGAATACAGTCTTCAGCATCAGAATCCTCATAAGGTGGAAAAGTGTAATCCTGTTCCTCAGAAGAATCTGAGGAGAGAGAAACCTGGTCAGAGGATGCATAAACCTTCTCTTGTCTTGGTCTTTTATCAGGAGGGGGATGGGAACCCCTGATAAGGGTAATTAAATCTTCAGCCATGTTAAGCATCTGTTTCTTAGGCATGGGGCCTTGACCTGTAGACTGATGAAAAGTTTTCTTAGGTTTTAAAGGAGTTTTAAGTTTAGCATAAGATTTAATGGGGAGTGTAGTCGGTCTGAAGACACCTTCTGCAACCAAAGGTGTTTCCTCTGCACCGGTGTCGGCAGATGGCTGCGTTGGCCTAGTAGCCTCCGCGTGGGAGTCAGCAGCTGTCTGGGGTTCCAGCTCTGCGGTCATCAGGGGCTGCGTAGGCGCCTCACTGAAAACCGGAGAACTGGCGACAGGCCCAGCTGAGGCCTCGGGGTCTGGCTTATTCCTAGGCTGCCTGTCCTTACCCTTGCGTTTTTTATGAATTGCGGTCGTCTGCTACTCCGACGGCATGATATGATTGAATTTCCTACCAAAGTAATGCCGTGCGAAGTCAAAACGGCGTTTGATCGTGCGTTTATTAAACCTAGCGCAAAACCGACATCCTGTAACGTCGTGGTCTGGGCCTAGGCAAGGAATGCAATAGGAATGGAACACCTTATGAGGTATTTGCTTCCCACAAGAAATGCAATTGTTAATGTTTTCTGACATTGGACTGAGGCAAGAAAATGTTCCCCAACGGGGTACTTAGCTTTATTGAAGACTTCGGACTGAAATTTAAATCGAAAATCTCAGGTGTTGGCCGACCGGCACTTGCAAACTGCTTCTGCTTCGGGCACCGCGCAGCAAGAAAGACTGAAGAAAATGGCGTTGGATGCCTCTTATATACCCCTGACGCACTGACGTCAGGGAAGAAGCGACAGCAACCGACACCGGACCAAGACTTTGGAATTCGGGCCGACTGCGGGACTGCCTGATGGCAGGATAACCCAAGTGTGATGACTGCAGCAGGGTAACACGATGAACATCTACAATGTTATCTAAAAAGTCTATGGTGTCAACATTCTCAGGATCTGGAATCAATGATTCCTATCATTCCTTGTATAAAGACAGAGTTCCTTTGGTGGGGCGTAGGCTTGCTGCCACAACTAGGGGCTCCCATTCATTCTACCCCCTGCCGCCCAAACCCTACAACAGATGCATCAGACTATGCATGGGGGGCTCACTTGGCAGGGCAGTGTATTCAGGGAATATGGAACAGAGTTAGATGCACCTGCATATCAACCAAAAAGAAATGTTAGCTGTACAGAATTCCTTGACAGCCTTCAAGGACCACATTCTTCCAGGACAATTATTGGTAAAGACAGACAACACCACTGTTATGTGGTACATAAACAAGCAGGGGGGAACCCATTCGTACCCTTTCTGCAGACTAGCCATGGCTCTGTGGAACACAGCTTTGAGCTACCAAGTGCACCTACAAGCTCAATTCCTGCCAGGCAAGCTAAATTCACTGGCAGACTACCTAAGCAGAAATCTCATGGACCCACACGAGTGGAAACTGGAACCAAAGATAGTCATTTTGAGTAACAAATGGGGGAATCCAGAGATAGACCTGTTTGACTCCCCACAGAACTACCAATTGGACAAATTCTGCACAAGGAGTCCCCAACAGTCAAGTTTGGAAAGTGTATGCCCTGTCCTACACCTGGGAAAGCCTCACTATTTATGCCTTTTCCCCTCTGCCTCTCCTCTCATTAGTTCTGCTAAAGGTCAAACAGGACAAACCAAGAACAATACTGATAGCACTAGACTGGCCATGCCAGCACTGGTATCCTCTTTTGCGCAGTCCGACAGTGCTACAACCATGGCACCTGCCTCAGACCCCTTCCCTGCTGTCCCAGCAGGGGGGCCAAATTCTGCACCCTCCGCTTCAGACCCTGAACCTTGCAGCCTGGCTAATCCCCTGAACTCATCTCTATCAACCCGCAGTAAGCAGGTGCTGGATGTCATTCTTGAGGCAAGGAGGCCTAGTACTAGAAAACCCTATTCAGAAAACTGGAAAAGATACTGTTCCTGGAGCGAGTCTGAAGGGATGGGCACAACTGTGCCCAGCTTACCTCATATACTAGATTACTTAACAGAAATGCTCCACAAGGGCCTATCCTTCTCTTCAATTAAGATTCCTGCCTCTGCCATCTCAGCTCATTATGATACTGAGCCACCCCTCTTTTCTCATCCTCTGGTAAAACAGTTCCTTAGAGGGGCCAAAAATTTAAGACCCCCTAGGAGAACTCCCACTCCAGCCTGGGACCTTATCTTTGTATTGGAAGAACTTGCACTTCCCTCCCCCTTTGAACCGGCTGCTACAGCAGAGTTAAAATTCCTCTCATGGAAAGCAGCTTTACTTCTAGCCATCACTTCAGCAAGAAGAGTGTCTGAACTGCAGGCCCTTAAGGCAGTGGAACCCTTCATTATTTTCTATGCGGATAGTGTTTCCCTTAAGACTAACCCATCTTTTATGCCCAAGGTGGTGTCTAGTGTGGCTTTAAACCAGTCCATTCATTTGCCTACTTTTTAATCTTCAAAATAAAGGGGAAAGGATACTGCATTCACTAGACGAGCACAGACAGCTTAGATTCTATTTGGAAAGGACTAAGCCTCTCAGAAAATCTGACCAGCTGCTCATCAGCTTTGCTGCAGGGGCAGAGGGGAAGGACATTACAAAGCAAACCATATCTAAATGGATAGCACACTGCATCGATTTCTGCTACAAGCACCATGGAAAACCTACCTCACAGGGGATAATAACACATTCCACTAGGGCTACATCTACCTCTACTGCATTTCTCTGAGTCCTTTGAGAGGAGAGGCAGACGGGGGAAAGGCATAGACTGAGAGGCTTTCCCAGGAAAAGGACAAGGAATCCACCTTCCAAGCTTGGCTGTGGGAAGTCCTGGTGCAGTATTTGTTCAACTGATAGTTCTGAGGGGAGCCAAACAGGTCCACCTCTCGGGTGCTCCATCTCTTCCCTAAAAGCTTGAATATTTTGGGTTCCAGTTTCCATTTGTGTGGGTCCACGAGATTTCTGCTTAAATAGTCTGCCAGTGAATTTAGTTTGCTTGGCAGGAATTGAGCTTGGAGATGCACTTGGTTGCTCAAAGCTGTGTTCCACAGAACCATGGCTAGTCTGCAGAGTGGATAGGAATGTGTTCCTCCCTGCTTGTTTATGTACCACATACTGTGGTGTTGTCTGTCTTTACCAATAGTTGTCAGGGAAGAATAAGGTTCTGTACAGCTAACATTTGTTTTTGATTGATATGCAGGTGCATCTGCTTTGGGTTCCATTTGCCCTGAATGTGAGCCCCCATGCATAGTCTGATGCATCTGTTGTTAGGGTTTGAGGGGCAGGAGGGGGTAGAGTGAAAGTTAGTCCCTTGTTGTGGTTGCAGGCCTCTGTCCACCAAAGGAACTCTGCTCTTAGACATGGAATGATAGGAATTAGTGTGTCCAGAACCTGAAAATGTTGACACCATAGACTTTTTAGATACCATTGAAATTTCCTCATGCCGTCTTGCATATGGAATTAACAGAATGCAAGAGGCCATGAACCCCAGAGCTTGCAGTATTTTCCTTGCAGATAGCTGGGTTTTTGTGGCCAGTAGGTTGAAGTAAGTTGTCAAGTAAATTTGTTTCTCTGGAGTGAGGAATGCCATCTGGGAAGTTGTGTTCAAGCTTGCTCCCAGGAATACAATCTGTTGGGAGGGTACTGTGTGTGATTTCTTTTCACTGATGGTGTACCCCAATGAAGTTAGAAGTCTCTAAAAAATGCCTGGTGCTGTAGTAGCAAGTCCTGAATCAAGCAATAGTCCAAGTATGGGTAAATCTGAATACTTCTCTGCCTGCAAAAAGCAATGGCTGGAGGTAGGCACTTTGTGAACACCCTGGGTGCAGTAGATAAGCCAAAGGGAAGTGCAGAGAACTGATACAGCCTGCCCTGAAGCGAAGGTATTTCCTGCAAGATTCCCTTATGGGGATGTGCAGGTAAGCTTCTTTTAAGTCTAGGGTTGCAAGCCAGGCATCCTTGGCTAGCATAGGAAGCAGCTGTTGGAGAGTTAGCATTCTGAACTTTGGAACCACCAGAAAGGTGTTGAGAATAAATAAATCCAGGATAAGATGCCAGTTTTCTTTTCTGGGAACCAGGAACAGTCTTGAATAAAAGCCTTGTCCCTTTGTACTGCTGGGACAGGTTAAATAGCCTTGATGCTGAGGAGAGAAAGTACTTGCTTTTGGGCCTCCGCCCACTGGTTTGGGGGGAGTTCTGGCCATCCACTTAGGGTTGGGAGAGAGTGGAAGTGGAATCTGTATCCTAGGGAAACAATGTTTAAAACCCATTTGTCTTGGGTAATATATTCCAAGTTTTTTGGATGCAGGACGAGTTTTCCTCCTAAAGGTGCAAGTACTTGAGCAAGGTTTGGGGGAGTTAAGGATAAGTCATTGTGCAAGCTTACCATGGAGGGTTGGGCTTACAACTCCCCGTTTTGGACTTGGGCGCATCCCACTGCTGAGATCTGTGCATAACCTGAGACTGAAGTCTTGGGAGTCTGCTGGCCCTGGGTTTGGACTGAGAAGGGACTGGAAAGGACCAGTTCTTTGAAGGCCAATATCTACTGAATCTAGGTGGCTGTACTTGTAAGAAATCGTTAACAGTTTGCATAGATTTAGCTTTCTCCTCCATCCTTTTGAGAACTTCTGCTTTATTGCCAAACATGCACTCTTGGTTTGAAGGTGCATCCAGTAACTTTGCTTTGACATGATCTGGCAAGTTTTGTTCCTTAAGCCAAGCATGCCTTTCAAGAACAGACCCAGTGACAGCAGCCCTACAAGATGCTTCTAAAGCATCAAAACCACACTGCAAAGTATGATTACCAACTTGGTCAGCAGAATGCATTAACTCTTGTAAATCTTTGTGTTCTGCACAGTCAGGAATCAACATCATTTGCTGTTTAATTAGCCCCATAATAAGCTGATACTTTTAACATACGAAACTGGCAATTTAAAGCCCTAATGGCCAGAGTATCAGAGGTGTATACCTTCTTACCCCATCTGTCTAAAG
Source organism: Protopterus annectens (assembly GCF_019279795.1). Lineage (NCBI taxonomy): Eukaryota > Metazoa > Chordata > Ceratodontiformes > Protopteridae > Protopterus > Protopterus annectens. The sequence goes on along the minus strand of NC_056747.1, from coordinate 357,959,577 downwards.
CCCTAGAATCCCTGTCAGAAGGGGGTAAGATTCTTGGCAGTAGTAGCCTTAATGCCTTTTGGTCCATGGGAAATGGTCTCTGGATCCACAGTAGGATTCTTGAAAAGGAATTTATGAGAGTCAGGTACTCTATAGTACCTATCAGGTTTCCTGGGAGCTAGAGGCAATGTATCCGGGGTAAGGCTGGATTCCAAGAAAACGTATACAATCTCCAGAACAGGAGGGATAGCTAGAGGCCTGTGCTGAGGCAGGGTTAAAAATTCCCCTGAGTCTCTTTTTGGACTAAGAGTAGTCCTGGCTTCCCCAGCGGAAATGCTCCCTAAGAGTGTGCAGGGTTTCACCAAAAGAAAAATCTTCTGGAGGGGAAGCAGAGGGAAAGGAATCCTCTGCATCAGAATCCTCATAGGTAGATAAGTGTATATCATGGTAGTCAGAAGGAACAGAGATATCAGATTCCTGATCAGAAGAATCAGAAGGAAAATCAGTTCTAGGTCTCTGAGGGGGAAGGTTGGCTTCCCCTAATTAAGGTAATAAGGTCTTCAGCCATTCTAATCATTTGTTTTTGAGGCCTGTCGGCCTGAGAATGTGCTTTGGTAGTCAGTTTCCTAGGCATAGTGCGAACTTTAGGCCTGAGAAATTCGGTATTTTTGGCTTGAAACAAAGTTGTCAGTTTAATATGAAAATCGGAAGGCCTGAATACATCTTCAGAAGCCTGTGCCTGCACAGTGGCTCCGGACCCATTAAAGGTAGAGACATCCACAGGTTCCATAGTCGAAGAAGCATCTCGCGGCATACCGGACTCAGAATGAGTCTCAGTAAAGGCCTGCAAATCTGTAGAAGTGGGTATCAGGGGCTGCGAAAGCACCTCACTGAGCATCAGTGGACTGGCAACTAGCTTAATGGAAGCGTAGGCGGCAGTTTTGGACCTATGTGGTCTGTCTCTGTCTTTATCCTTATGTTTTTTCAGATCATCGGTAGTCAGATGGCTTACCGATGCCATTTCGGAGTACGAGATAGAGAGCAAAAGTATTTTGCTACAACAATTGCCCGATGACGGACAGTTCAGGCGTAGAATAAGGCACAAAACTGACAGCGAGGGAAGTCGTGGTCTGGGCCTAAACAGGTGACACAATAAGAATGAAAATCTCTATGAGGTATTTGCTTTCCATAAGCAAGATAATCATTAACTTTTTCTTACATCAGTTAGAGCAAGAAAAAAGGATCCCCAATGGGGAACTTATCTTTTAGAAGACTTCAGGTCTGAAACTCAAACGAAAATTTCAGGAGTCGGCCGACAAGCACTTGCAAACTGCTTCTGGCACTGCACAAAAGACTGATGTAATGGCGTCGGCTGCATGTTTTATATCCCTGATGACCTGACGTCATGGAAGAAGCGACAGCATCCGACACAGAAATTCCAAGAATCTGGTAGTCAGGCCGGCTGACGGCTACCTGTAGGCAGATAACCCAAATGTGATGACTGCAACAGTGAAACACGAACATCTGCCTGGGCTACAAGATCAGAGAGCTCTTCCATGTCTCTTCATGTAGCCCAAGGAGGTACGTCTCAGGTCGTTCACACCAACATGGACAATGACAGTCATATTTGTACTTGCGGAGTGACCCGAGTGCATGGGTTATGTGGTGGATCCTGGCACCAGACAGGCAGCTGACAGTAACCTTCTCCTTATTTAGTCTGGTGAGTGGGACATCAGTGTGCCTGACTATAGAGTCACCCTATGACTAGTGTGTTGGGTATGTTGTTTTGCCTGAGTGGCACACTGAGTCTGTGGGCTAGGTGTCATTTGGGTAGTGTTGGGGGGTGGAGGATGAGTGCATTTCTGCTTTGGAGGTCTCTGTTGCTTGAGCAGATTGCTGAGATCCTCTGTGAATGTTTTTGTGTTTGTGTGTACATTTTGGTGTGCTCAGCCTTCTGCTTTTTTTTCTTTTTTAGGTATGACACCTACCTGGATGAGGAGTAGAGGTTCGAAACACTGACCTCTATTAGAAAATCTAGTATCTCTTCCCTAACTAGAATTTATGGGATGCTGTGCTGTCCTTCTGAAATAATTAGGTGCGGTTCCTTGGACGTACCATCAGTCTGCAAAGCCTCAGGAGCCACACAGGCCTCTGGCAGGATCTCAGTAGTGGGCAAATGAACAGGGGTCTGATGTTCCATAGGTTCTGTAACCTCAATGGATATGCCATAGTCAGAAATGTTAAACTGTTGATCTGTTAGAGGACACAAATTTTTTCTTCTATGGAAGAGAGATCTGAGGATGTTGAGTCACCCATCTTGGACTGGGCCAGGTGCTCCAGATGCTGGATCTTGAGGAAGTTGCCGATAGTAGAAAACCTAGACCTGAGGGTTTTTGGAATGAATTGTCTAGAAAATTGTCAACAGTGAAGTGACACCCCAACCTCATGTACAGAAAAAGGTAAAAAGGTGTTGTGGATGGATTGAGAAACAGAGCAGGATTTGAGATTGTGCTCTGGGCCTAAGCAGGAAAGAAAGTTTGTATGCAAATTCATGTACAGAATTTGCCTACTGCACTTGCACTAACCCCTCTGAGCTCACATCTACAAATTTCAAACAAAAAATCAAAAGGTAAAAAGAAAGTTTCCCCAGTGGGGCACTTATTTGGATGAAATGAATGAAGGAAAGGTACCAAACAAGGAACAGTCCTACGGATGCACTACCTGCAATCAGACTAGTGGCAAGATAAGTCTTTGGATCAACGCTGATATGCCTGTCTTTTTATCTTAACGCATATGAGCATGGGGTCATGTGTTGGATGTACGACCTAGAGAAACTACAGCTTTGGTACCTGTTAGAAAAATATGTATTAATGTATATGTTTAGCGCTTATTAGAAGCTAAAAGGGTTAACACATTTCATTCTATTTTATGTACAGCTTAATTCTGTATGAAATAAGATGCTTTTTCAAACTGCAGTATGCTTTCTGAAATTGCAAGATGCTCTCTGACCTAGTATTTGCTAGCACAGCAAAATTCATGTTTATGCGTTTCGGAAATTTACTGAGAAGCAGGTGATTATCTGCTAGGTCAGGAAAATGAATGAATAGTGAATGAATAGAACAATACCGTTTTCTATAATGTGATTGAATATGAACAATCAGCTATGTTCGTGTTATGAGAACATGCACGGTTGCAGAAAAGAAGAGATATATCAAAGACTGCTTGAAGAAATGAACTGTAATCTGTACTTGCTTTGTGCTCAAATTAGCCATAGTACCTTGAATGATAACATTGCATAGTGAGAAGTCATATCTGACCGGTGGTCATCAAGGCCACGCTGTTTTTCTTAGGAAGTTTTTTTGCAAACTTGATATGCCAGCAGAAAATCATGGACAAACAGCTGCTGTGAAATAATATTGAAAGAACTTGTGATTTATTACGTCAGCTTAGTAGGCAATACCTTGTAAGAAATGTATAAGAATAGCTTCACCTCCTGATTTTAGTTAGACAAACTCTGTATTAGCACGTTTTTGTCTCCTTGCTGAAAGATTAAAGTGCCTTAACCTGAACCTGCCGTGTGTTGATCATTTTGAAGTTGTTTTTCCTTTGACAGTACCCCTTCTGGATGTCAACAGTGATTACCCATTTGTCAGGAATAATGCAACAGCGACTTCAGTCAGGACATCTAGCATTTCTTTTATGTTTGTGTGATTTGGTCTGTCCTTTTTCACAAAGACCCTGCACTCTTGTATCTACTGACACTGCTCCATAAGAAAGGTCTGAGGTGTTTGTAGTGACCGACTGCTTTGGAGTACAAGGGGAAAATGGGAGACCTGGATTATGAGAAGCTTGATGTCTCCACCAACTGATTTCCCTTTTCACAAATCCCAAAACTAAAATTTGAAGTGACAAAGGGTGCTGATGCTGGTATCAGAGAGATTTCAGATGCCACTGCATCTTTCTCATGTGAAGTATTACAGAAGGTATCAAAAGAATCATGGATGCCATGATGCCCAGAATCCTCAGGTACTACCTAGCTAAGACAGAAGTCAGAGTGGAAAACCCCCTGAAAAAGATTTAAATATAGATTTTTTTTTTCTTCCTGTTGAAGTTAAGCTCTTTGTACTGAGGTGCCTAGCAGGCACCCAAGAAACACAACCCTGTGAGATGGGAGTCAGAAAACACTTCTGAATGTTACCTTGGAATCTCCTCAGTGTGGAGGGTATGATTTTCACTCATTAAGATATGTTATATACCTAGAGTTCACTAATACAAACTGAAATGTAAAATACATACTACAAAATAATAAAACAGAAAATAGTACTAGATAGTCCACAGTTGAGTTAAAAATAGAATATTCTTTATTGAAACAAAGACATGATCCTAGTGGAGTATAATGAAAATCATTAGAGACCTTCATTATTTATATATGATCATGTTATCTGGAATAAGGGAGTGGTTACATAGGGTGGTTCTGGAGTTCTAGTATGCTTTTTATGGAGCAGTAATTAAAGGAAAACTCCAACCTAGAACTAAAAAATTTTTTTTTCACTCTCTTTCCTGACCTATTTTAATACTTCAAAATCACTCAAGTGCTTTATTTGTAATTTTATCATGTTTTCCACAACACGGCTACCAGAGGGGCTTGATGCGTCAATGAGATCTTGTTCAGCCACAACCCCTTCTCTTTCCCATAATGCTTTGTACGACTCATGACAGACATAAGGAAGTAACTGAATTTCCATACCATTTGGCATATAGTGGGATTTGTGAGAGTCACTGTTAACTTCTTTATTTCTGTAAAAGAACTGCTTCTTTTCTGTCGCTAATCACCCTTATTTATGTTTTGCTCAGACCTTGTTTTACACTGTAAAGTTATCAAGCTTCAGCCAGAAAAGTAACTCAATTGCAGGGCTTTGCTCATGGTTTTCTTTTGTAGTCCAAGAGGAATTGATTCTGCAAGGGTCTATCAGTGCAGTGATAGTTTTAACACCTCTGCAGTAGTATGGGGGAGGGAACTGGTTGAGAGAGAACAAGATCACGATGATAGATCAAGCCCCATTGGTAGCCATGTTGTGGAAAACAGGCTAAAATTAAAAATAAAGCACTTGATTGATTTTGAGGTGTTAAAATTGGTCAGAAAACAGAGTGAAAAAAAAGATTTTTTAGTTCTAGGGTGGAGTTTTCCTTTAAGCCCCAGTTTTCTAAAAGGTTAGTTTCAGCTGCCACAGTAGTTCATGTTTCTCTAAAAGATTAGGGATGTCTCCTACCAGTTCCAATAGGTTCACACGATCAATAAATTGAAATTTAAAGCAAGTTTGCATAAAGGGGCTTTCTGAGGCTTCGAGGGATACTATGGCTTTTTACCAAAATCACACAACACGTAACCCTCGAAATGCAGGACACTGTATTCGGTACAATAAAGGCTGTCTTTAAACTTATACCAGGACTAGAATTATCCAGACCGATGCAAAGGTAGTCAAAACAAGGTATATTTATTACAAAAAGCCCATAGGCTAAAAATAAAACAAAAACTATACACGAAACATATAATTCACTGTTACTGATTTAGCGCTTTCATCTCCTGTTCAGGAGACTTCTTCAGAATCAATATATCCTAAGAAATTCCATAATTTATACATTTTTCAAAAACTTGTTAGGCTGTGCAATTGGCTGGCATTTAATTACCTCCTGAATTAACCATATTTCCATCACCCCTGCATTAAAACTACTTGCAGCTGATCCAAAGTAACATGGGTGAAACAACAATAATAATAATAATAACAACAATAACTATAATAATATTAATAATTAGTACTGGAATATATATATATATTTTTTTTATATTTTTATGAGTAGGTACCAGTTTACCATATACATTGATTGGTACATATTATATATATTAGCATTTTATTCAACATTATTTCATTTAACATCTTTTTAATGATATTTATTGATATTTATATATAATATTTATATATGTATATATATTTTTTTATATTTAATATATATATTTAAATTATATGTATTTATTTATTGTATTTAATAAGACTTGAGATAAGAAATGAGCAATAAATTAATTATGTATGCCCTTATGTATATTCAAGTCCTTTGTGTTTATGTGGACATTCTGCCTTTATACTATGGCTTTTTCTTTTTGCAGTTGTACATTCCGCTGTGGCGACCCCTAACCGGGAAAAGCCGAAAGACAACAACAATGCGAGCTCTTCACATTGTTTTATCTGTTCATTGGTCCCCTTGGACTACAGTGTGTGTGTTTTTTCCATTATTGGGACTTAAACATGGAAAATGGCAGTCTACTGCACTTGCTGGCAGCACCTACCCAGAAGAAGAATGATGATGACAGGACTAATCTATGAAAAAGTAATGGTGAGGAAGTTCATAACCCAGGTATGGACAAATTTAACTCTTAACTAGAAAAATAAATGTATTAAGGGCTACTTTGGGAGCAAATTTACTTGCAACACAGTTTAGATAAGAAGAGACTGCCTAAGGGGTTGTGCCTCAACAAGAAGCCTATGTGGAATAATTTGAATGAAACCTTGACAGCTGAATGGTTTGATGCCTTAACTAATGCTAGCTACAACCTCGCAAGATTGCTCCTTAAAAATAACCAGGCTGAACAGGAGGCAACTGAAGCTGTAATCTCAAAGCTGGAGATGACTACATTAAATGAGAACCATGAAGACCTCGATGCAAGGTTTGATTATCTGAGAGATAGAGAGGGTAAAAAGCTTTGAACAATCCACTAAAGAATATAAGCTGAAGAAGATGAAAAGGGATCAGGATGATAAGGATGAACCTGAGAGATTTAATAAAACTAAAAGAATAAAGACATATGATTTTTTTAACTAGAACTATAAATGTGGTAAGAAGAAATTAAACAGCGCCTACAAAAATATCACCAGCAACCCTAGCAGGTATTTCGAGAGGGAAATAGACGCAAAGAACTGGGCAGAGGCATGACACAGATGGAAAAAAGTCCCCCTACTGCCACCATCTTAACAGATGCCCTTTGTTACCAGCAAACCTCAGAGGTCCAATGAGGAGCAGGGTTACCTAGATCAGGACCAGACCCAGAATCACAGAATAGACCAGAACCATCAGACAGATATGGTAGATGAACACCTGGACCAGAACAAACAGGACAACTGAGAAGAAAGGCAGGAAGGCTACCAACAGCAGCATCTGGAACACTGAGACCCACACCACCAAGAGGGACACTGCTATCAGTACAGACAACCACAACACCAACAACAGTACCAGTACCAATACCATTACCAGGACCAACGTCAGAGCTCCAGGAGGACAACAATACTATCAGAGTCATAAGGAAGATCACCACTACAATCCCCTGAGACTCCAAAGGGCACAAGAGAAGTTTCAACTATCATCATCCCCAGCCAGAACCCCTCCAGAAGACTGGAAAACCAAACAATGAACATGAGTGAGGGAAATTAAATACTTGTGGGAGCCCAACTACACCACAGGATCCAGAACCAGACAGAGAAACCAGCCATGCCATTAATTTACCCTGTTGTATGGAATCACTCCAAAAAATAACTTACTGACATTGATATTAGTGTGTTTTCAAAGGGATTAATTTGTGCTCCCCACTGCAGGTCTAATACAGCACAGTTACTGGTTGATTTAAAATCCCACATCAGAAAAGTGAATCTGAAAGTTCTGAACCACAGTAAATCTGATACCACTGAAAAAAAAAATACTGAACAAACAATAAAAAGACCCAGTAATTACTACCCTCCCTTACACCAAAGTTTAGCAGCCTTTGAGGTCAAATGAGAAATGGACATCACAAAAGGTTTGCAAAAAACAGCATGGAGAAAGTTCTACAGCCTTAACAAAGGTGAGAAAAAAGCATTGTTAGAGCTAGGCACAGATAAGTCTCAACTGGTTATGAAGGCTGACAAAGGAGCCAGGGGTACTGTTACTGATACCAGCAACTATAACAAGAGGATAGAAGAAATGTTGAGTGACACTAACTATTATGAATCTAACTTTAAAAGAGATTAAGGCATCATACAACAACTGGTGCACAGCTTTGACTGCACTTTATAATTGTTTGTTAACAGATAACTTGTTTGACTATCTACAGACACCTTCACCCGCACTTGCCTAAATTCTTTGAAATCCCCAAGTCACACAAAAATAGAGAAAACTCTCCATATAGCCCAGTGGTTGCAAGCAGAGGGGGGGGGGGGGGGGGGGGGGCTGACCGAAGCTGCTGCCATCTACCTGGATTTTTCATTACAATCTCTGGCTGAGAAGAACATTTCACACTTAAAAAAATTCTACTGATATTTTAAGGAAAAATAAACAAAACATTACAACTGATGCTGATAGCATTTTATTAACGGATGTTTAATCATTACATACTGTACTACCACATAATTATTGTATTGAAACAGTAATTGATTTGTACTGGAAAAATAATGGCACAACAGCACAACATGAAAGAACAGGTAAACTTTTAGATATGGTGCTTCACTACAATTTTTTTTTATGTTTAACGATGATAATTCCTATAAACAAAAAACTGGTATAGCCATGGGGCAGCTATGGCCCTTAGCCTAGCCAGCATAGCCTGAAGCAAGTGGGAGAATGATTATATTTTTAACAGAGAATGCATGCAACATTTCACAGTGTGTCTGTGCTTTATTGATGACATCTTTGTGTGGAAAGGGGACAGTGCTGAATTAGCAGATTTTATCAACTATATGAATCAAACCATCAGCTTCCTGCATTTCACATCTTTCCACAGCCTCACCTTGGCAGTCTTCTTAGATAAGCAGATTACTAAAAACTTGGAGCAGGGTAAAATGGACACAGATCTTTACAGAAAACCTACCAAAGTAAGCCTCCTGCTACGTAATAGTCTACATCCCACCAGGACAAATTATAATGTTAAGTCCCACTGCTACAGGTTGGCCAGGACCACCATGAAAATGGAACCATTCCTTAAGAACCTAAATGATCTGGAAAATGATTGATGTTAAGAACCATTCTGGAACCTATAACTGAACTAAAAAGTACAAATTCACCAACACTTAACTGTCCTTACAGGAGGGTTTTAAAGAAACCTACAAACAACAAATCTAAAGACAGTCGCATCTTGACTTTTTACTGCTATCACAGCATCATTATTATTATTATTATTATTATTACTAGAAAGAAATGGACCATAATTACTGAAAGCTCATATGTAATGGACATCCTTGGAGAAGTACCCTCCTTTGTGTATAGGAAAACCACTGCAGGAGGTGATTGCAACTCAATGCACGTGGTTTACAGGGCAAGCTGCAATGACTGTGAAGCATTTTATGTGGGGAAAAATGGTCAACAGACATAAAAGAAGGATTTCTGGACATCTTTCTGAAATTACAGCCAAGTGCAAAAATAATGCACTGGCTCGGCACCTGCAGCTTCACAAAAGACACAGTGGCTTTAAATTTCAAATTATTGATCGTGTGGACCTTTTGGAACTGGAAGGAGACGTCCTAATCTTTTAGAAAAGCATGCACTACTGTGGCAGCTGAAACTCAACTCTTAGAAAACTGGTGCTTATTCTTGCTCCATAAAAAGCATACTATAACTCAGAAAACTACCCCACTGTTTAAAAAAGACATGTTAAGTTGTCTATCTCGCCTTCATTCTTGCTGGATGGGTTCGGAGCCGACCTCGGCTCCGACTCGGCCACTCTAAAAGCTCGAGAGTTGGTTCCACCGGCTCGAGGCTCCCCTTATATCCCACAATGCTAGGCGAGAGTTACCTCAGATCTCGTTTGCCGCTACAGCTATCGAGGTGTTGGTTTTCTACCGGTTCTTGGTAAGTGACTTTCTAGTGTACTTAGTCTATTAAAACCCCTTTAATTTTAATATTTTTACATATTTCCCTTAGTTTAGAGAAACTCTTATCCCCTTTCTTTAAAATTCCTGTTTTTTTCCCTCAAGAACTTTAAGTTCTTCCCTTGGGCCTTCAGGCCTCTTTTCCTTCCCTAGTGGAGAGTGTGTGTTATTTTTCTCTTAAACCTAGTTAGTGGTTTATTATATATTTTAATTAGACAGGGTGTAATTAGTGTGTTTGTGACTGTGTGTGTGATTACACCTGTAGTTATGTCTAAAGAAGCAAAGGTCTCCGGATTCAAGAAGTGTGATGCGTGCTGTCAGAAAATGTCTCTGACAGACGCTCACACTTCTTGTGTCTACTGTCTGGGACCTTTGCACCTGCAGGACTCCTGTGCTGTGTGCCATGGCTTCAGCCCCAGGGTCCTGCAGGAAAGAAAAAATAAATTGATTTTAAGGGGCTTACTCAAGCCAGAGGATTCCCTTTCTGTTTCTACAGGGAAGCCCTCTAAGGCATCTAGGTCTTCGGCTCTGACAACTGAGCCGAGACCTAAGGTTTCTAAACCTCTGCCTACATCGGCTCCGGCTGGAGCCGATGAGTCTCAGTCCACAGTTTCTGTGGTTCCCTCGGCTCCGGCTGGAGCCGAGGTATTAGAAGTTCCCGTGTCGGCTCCGACCAGACCTTCGGAGCCGACAACTAGGAAGAGGTCCAGGTCACCATCTCTTGGCTCCGTTCATTCGGCTCCAGGATCTCCCCTGCTGTCTGAACGGAGCCAAAGATCTCACTCCTCTAGGTCATCGAGGCTGTCGGATCATGACCTTCAGAGGGTAGTGAGTCGACTTCTTAAGTCCGAGGCACTGGCCCAGATGCTTCAGAGCCCGACTCATCAGTCGATGCCTGCCCAGGTCCATCAATATATTCCTCCTTTGACTCTCTTGAGCTCGGAGCCGGTCGTCGGAACCGAGGCTGTGATAGCGTCGGAGCCGATACATTTGTCTTCGGCCCCGCCGCCGGCTCCGATTTCTTCCTTGGAAGAATCTCGGCGCCAGACTTCCCTCGTCGGCTCCGAGGGGGTGAGTGGCATCGGACCCTTGTCCGACCCCCCTCTCCCTCTCGGTGCTTCGGCGTTGGTGAGTTCGGCTCCGACATCGGCCTCGGAGCCATCACTGTCGGTGCCGAGGGAGGTTCTTAGCTTCTCGTAGCGGGGACCTCTGGCTTTGCCTGACAGGGGTGCATTCGAGGTCATGCGGAGTGTGTTAGAGCCTGGCTCTACTCCACAGTCGGCTCCGTCCGCCCCTCCCTCTACGGTGCCTCAGGTCAAGTCGACTCACTCCCTCATCCCGGACCGCAGAGAGCCAGCTCCTCTGGAACCCCCTGTGGGGATTTCATCCTCTTCCGAGGCCTCTCCTGATTTGGCGGAAGAGGAAGTGTAAGAGGAAACACATTGACTCACCTGAGTCCATCACGTCTGACACAGATTTGGATGATTCTGAGGGTTCCCCCCGTTCCCCTTCTGAAGATGTCTCATTTGCAGACATACTAGAGATCCTGAAACAGAGGGGAAATTGGCCAGCCCTCAACCCTTCGGAGGATGAATCTGTGTACCTTGAGGCGTTTGGCTCTCGCCCTTCCACCTCCTGGGTGTCTCCCCCCTTTGACCCCCTCATGCAGGTGGTTGCTAAGAAGGCATGGATGGCTCCTGATTCAGTGGACCCCACTCCCAGGAGGCCCTCCAAGTTCATAACGGCACCAGCAGACAAACAGTTCTTAACAAAAGGAGTTTCTGTGGATGCTATGGTGGTAGCTGCTGCCACTAAGAAGGAGCTAGCTGATCCTTCAGTACCTGTCCATCCACGTAACAAGGAATCTAGGTCCATGGACAGGTACGGGAAGCGGATGTTCTCGTCAGCGACATTTACCATGCGTTCGCTGAACTACCTATGCCACTTTACTCGTCTTCAAAGGGACTTGATCAAGGAAGCGAGTGAAATGTTAAAGGACCCTACAGCTGCGGGTTTTCAAGATAAGATGAATACGCAGCTGGCTACCCTTAACCCCATAACCAACTCCTCCATGCGCCTTCTCTTACGGCTGATGGAGCGAGTAGAGCCGCAGGGACAGGTGTGGCCTTACGTAGGCATGCCTGGATGCGGCTATGTAATTTCGCGGACCCCTTTAAGACGTCTTTCACTAACTCCCTGTTTGATGGATCATCTCTCTTTGGTCCTCAAGTGAAAGAAACCTTGACTAGGTGCGAAACTGATGGCAAGACCCTTTCTGCCGTCGGAGTCCGTTTTTCTACTCCTTCTAGGCCTTACCCCAAAGGCCAGAAAGGTGGAAAGATGTGGTTCCGTAAACAATCTCAAGGGACTTCACCTGACGCACAGAGTCGTTTCCCCGCCAGAGGCAGAGGCGGGAATAACAATGGTAGACGCCGCCTAGGGGCAGGAGGGGTCCGCAGAACCAGGGCAATCGGGAAGCCTTCCCTGACAAGCCCTTTCAGCATCCCTGAGGTGTTGCCCGGCTGCCCATCTTCCGAGGCAGTCGGGGGAAGATTGTCACTGTACCCAGAAGCCTGGCTATCCTTGACTCAAGACAAATGGGTACAGTCCATCATTTCCGAAGGCTATTCTATCCCCTTTCTTCGCATTCCAAATCAATCAAAAAAATCCCTTCCAGATGTTCCACCCGCTCAAAGGGATCTAGCGGTTTTGGAGATTTCAAAACTGCTTACAAAAAGAGCAATTCAGCCAGTTCAAGCAGACCAGCAAGGATCCGGAATCTACTCAAGGTTCTTTTTAGTTCCAAAGAAAACAGGGGACTGGAGACCAATTTTGGATCTCAGTATCTTGAACAGATCAGTCAAGAAAACAAGATTTCGGATGGTCACGCTGCAATCCATCCTTCCCCTTTTGGGCAAAGGAAACTGGATGTGCTCTATAGACCTTCAGGATGCGTACTATCACATAAAAATGAACAGACGCTCCAGAAGATTCCTCCGCTTCAGGCTAGGAACCAGTCATTTTCAGTTCAGGGCCCTGCCCTTTGGTCTCACCACTGCCCCCCGGGTGTTTACCAAATGCATGGCAGTGGTAGCTTCTCACCTGAGACGACAAGGATTCCAGGTGTTTCCATATTTGGACGACTGGCTCCTCACAGCTCCCACCAAGCATCTCCTTCTGATGGCCAGGGATTACACTTTTCGCATTTGTCAAAAGTTAGGCATTTCAATAAATTGCGAAAAGTCTGTTTTGTCGCCTTGTCGTACTATTACTTTCATAGGCGCAAATACAGACACAGTAGACATGTCTGCGAGACTAACACATCAGAGAATAACAGACATTCACAAACTGGTCTCACTCCTTTTCAACAACAACAGAATCAAAGCCAGATTAGTTCTGAAAGTGTTGGGAATTATGGCGGCCATACCCCTGCTTCCATTAGCCAGATTCCATATGCGGATCCTTCAATGGATGCTCTTTACTCAATGGTCATACCAGGAACTTCCAATGTCTCACACCATTATGATCGCAAGCGTGCAAAATCATCTCATGTGGTGGATATCTTCCCTCAGCTCTTGTTGGGAAGACCCTTTGTTCCACCCTCCGGTTGCTACTCTGACAACGGATGCCTCCCTGATCGGGTGGGGGGGGCATTATCAGGGCAGGACGGTCCAGGGCACATGGCAACCAAACGAATGCCACTTGCACATAAATGTTCTGGAGATGAGAGCAGTGCTTTTAGCGTTGCAAGCCCTTCAAGACTCTCTTCCCTTGGGAACGATTGCAATCCAGACAGACAATATGTCTGTAGTGTGGTACATCAACAAACAAGGCGGAACCAGGTCATACCCCCTGTGTCGAGAAGCACTCAGACTGTGGCAATGGGCGATTTCTTCTCAGCGGTTTCTGATAGCAACGCACATCCCCGGGAAGTCCAATCAAATTGCGGACAAGTTGAGCAGAGCAATCCTCATGCCTCACGAGTGGTCTCTGAAAGACTCTGTGGTGAGAGAAATTTTCCTCAAGTGGTGTCAGCCTTGCTGCGATCTTTTTGCAACTCCCCAAAACAGCAAGTGCAGAGAATATTTCACTCTATTCCCTTTACCAGGCCAACCCAGCAGAGACGCTCTAGTCCAAGTTTGGCCCCGGGGACTTCTGTATGCATTTCCTCCTTTCCCACTAATCTCTCAAGTGATACAGAAAGCTATCGCTCAGAAGGCCTCATTGATCCTCATTGCTCCTTACTGGCCTCGACAGGTATGGTTCCCCTTTCTACATCAATTTCTTTTGGAGCGACCGTGGAATCTGGACCTAGTTCCAGATCTTTTGATCCATCAGTCGGGTCAGCTTCATCGCTCCCTCCCTCTCTGAACCTCACTGCTTGGTTCCTCCAGTTCCAACCTTAGCCAGGCTTCCTCAATTATCTCACTCTGTTCGAGATATTTTGATAGCTTCCCATAAATCTTCCACTCGGAAGATTTATTTGAGTAAGTGGAAACGCTTCACATATTGGGCTCAAGAAAAGGACATAGATCCTTTCACTGCTTCCATCCAATTAGTCCTTGATTTTCTAGCTGAACTCTTCCATGCAGGTTCATCTCCCTCTACTCTTAAAGTTCAATTGGCAGCTATTTCTAACTTTCATGTGGGTATTTCTGAATCTACCTTAATGTCCCACAAGCTTTGCAAAGCCTTTTTGAAAGGAGTTTTTCTTCTCAGACCTCCTATAAGAAATCCTCCTTCTCCTTGGGACCTAAATTTAGTACTTGCTTCTTTGATTCTTCCCCCTTTCGAACCTGCAGTCTCCTGTTCTTTAAAATTGCTATCATGGAAGACTCTTTTTCTGGTAGCTATTACTTCAGCTAGAAGAGTTTCAGAGCTTCAAGCACTCAGCTGTCGACCTCCTTATCTATTGTTTCATAAGGACAGAGTATCCTTACGAACTAACCCGTCCTTTTTGCCTAAGGTGGTCTCAACGTCAAATCTAAACCAAAGCATTGACCTCCCTGTCTTTTTTCCAGAATATTCCAATAGGTCTGAACAAAAATTACACTGCCTGGATGTTCATCGTCAATTGAGGTACTACTTGGATAGAACAAAACAATTCAGAAAATCTGATCAGCTGTTTGTCTCCTATGCGGAAAGCAGAAAGGGACTTTCAGTTTCAAAGGTATCATTATCCAGATGGCTAACATCTTTGATTTCCCTTGTATATGAAATTAGACACCAAAAATTGCCTAATAAACCTAAAGCCCATTCCACCAGAGCTTTGGCTACTTCTTTAGCCTTCCAAAACAGACTGCCTATTGACACCATTTGTGCAGCGGCTACTTGGGCTACTCCTCACACTTTTATTTCTCATTATAAGTTGGATTTAGCTTCTAGGCATAGAGCTAATTTTGGTTCCACTGTTCTCAGGAGTCTGTTCCGTTAGGCCACCCGGGACAAGGTGCTAGGGACGCGGTCCCATCCAGCAAGAATGAAGGCGAGATAGACAACTTAACTTATAGAAGTTATGTTCTTACCATAACGTTCCATGTTAGTTGTCTTCTTCTCGCCTTCTTCTTGCGTCCCACCCTCCTTCCCCCGGGCCTGGACAGACCTAGAGGAGTTGTGATTGTGACCTCTCTTTCTACCACCTCTTTCTTAGGCATATGCTATTGTGCATATTTCCCGGTTCAGGATGTAGGTCACCCTTTTTTCTTCCTGTTGTTAGAGGTGGACTCTGTTTAGAGTTATTCTTTACTTTTATAAGCTGGGGTTAGCTTACAAACGAGATCTGAGGTAACTCTCGCCTAGCATTGTGGGATATAAGGGGAGCCTCGAGCCGGTGGAACCAACTCTTGAGCTTTTAGAGTGGCAGTCGGGCCGAGGTCGGCTCCGAACCCATCCAGCAAGAAGAAGGCGAGAAGAAGACAACTAACATGGAACGTTATGGTAAGAACATAACTTCTATTTTTAAAACCTGATATGGGACTAATTAATGTTGACATTACACGCTAATATTACACATGCTAATATTGCTATACACAAACACTGTAAATACTTCACGATGAAATTAACTGACACTGGTGCTGTTTTCTGGTACTTTTACTCATTCAAACTAAGTGCTGTCTTACATGCCACACAGAGTATCAGGGGCTTAATGCTTTATTCTTAACAAGGGAATATTTAAAATTTCATTTTTGACACCTGCAGGGACATTCTAAGAATGCATTTAGGCAAAATTCCTAAGAACAGTACCAGCTTCAGCAGCCCTGGAAGTAGTATCAATGGAGTCACATAAACACATTTTAAACAATGAGAAGTAACTTGGGCAACAGAAGAAAACTAAACCACACAATGCAGATTTTTCCTCAAGAGAAAACTGATGACAAAATATTCTTCATACTTTAAAAAAAAGTACAGATAAACTTCCAATATATGAGCCTGACCGCATAGAACTCTAAAAAATCAAAGTTGCAGAAGCATACACTTTTTCCTTAACTTATCAAAAGCTTTTACATCTTTATCAGGAGGAGGATTAGAATTAAAATGTTTAGCAACAGTTGGATTTAGTAAAACTACTGCTGTTTAGTCAGGTCTGGGATTAGTGAATAAAAAATTGAAATACCTAGAACTTTAATCTATTTCCTTTCTTAGGGGCAAGCAGGCTGGCTGCCAGGGAAACCACAGGCTGTGACAAAAACATTCTCCAATGCTGACAGAACTGAAGGGATGGGTGAAAATTCTGGAATTTCCATTTGTAACGAATCATAATATGTCCATAAGGACTAAGAAATGTCAGTATTCTCTCAGTAAAAACACGGGTTCATCCAGGGAACAGTTTCAAAGAAAGAAAATTCCTCAAAAGAGATAATACTCTGTCCTCAGAATCTGAATCAGAAACCTGAAGTAAAAAAACTTACCTGCCCAATCACAATCCCCTACACATTGTATTTTCAACCTTTACAGGGAAAGGGAACCCTTTTTTTTTTTTTTTTTTTTTACCAGAAACTACCTTACAAGAAAAGTCAAGACTCAGAGTCAAACCTAACAAATTACTCCTGTCCAGATAACTGACAAGAGAAGATAAATGTTTAATCTTCTGCATCTTTTTGACAGGAAATTGTGGAAAAACAAAACTAGTATTGTCATCAACAACTTCCCCAGGGATAGGGACAACATTCTGGCTAAGCAGGGGCACATTCCCTGCCCCTTCTCCCATAACAGAGAGTCTCTCTCCCTTGCCCATTAAGGTAACCCCAATAGTCGCAGTGGACGTGGCTAACCCCAAGCCCATGGTGGCTATATGGGCTGCACTAGAAGGATCTGAAGAAAAAGAGAAGTGGTTGGAGAAACCAACTTGGCCACAGCTAGTCTCCCACCTGTGGCAAAGCACATTTCCAACCTGTTGTGGTGGCAAAGGCTGCTTAATATTTTTTGTTACTGCAAAAAGGTCCAAGCAAGGGACTAGTATTTTTTGTTCCAAGGTCAAGCCAAAAATGGTGCCTATTTCCTTGGAAAGGTTAGCAGCAATAGTCAGTAAAAAAGGAAAGTGGCAAAAAGGTTTTCCCAGAAAAAAAATAAGTAGAAAGCACTTCATTTTCTCCAGCCCCAAAAAGTAAAATAAAAATACACTTAGGTTCCACTCATCATACTTGCAGATGTCCATATAGATCAATGTTATATTACTAATAGCAATGGCGTAATTTCTAGTCTCTCTAAATCATCCCTAGCACATGTACACCTGAAGACCGACATCAGGACATCAGGGTATAAGAAGGGCGTCCATCTGCACAATCTTCAGGTCTTTAAGCAATGAACGAGCAGTCTGATACCTGAGGAAAGCACCAACTCCCTAGCTGTCTGAATTTGAATGAGGAAGAAAATCATAGGAGGCAGACAGGGAATGATGGAGACAACAGGACCATCTGCCAATAACTCCCTCGATCCCTTGCACCCAGTAAGGGGGGAGAAAAGTGGTCAGCAGAAGAGTGGTTGGAGGGTGGCACAAAGGATCTAGGACTACTGAACGAAAGTTCAATAGTCCGAATCCACAATCACCGAACACACTTTAATGAAAGCGCTTTCGTTAAAGTGTGTTAAAAAAAAAACAAAACATTACATTTACGTTTTTGCAGAGGGGCAAGCCCCCTTGCACCCCCACACACCCCCTACTTCAATATTCTCACACCGAGGTCACACTACAGTGGGGAAAAGAGAATTTTCCCTTTTCCGCACCATAGTACGACCTCCGCAACAGGCACATTTACGCGAGAGTGCTTCTTTGGTGAAAAGCATTTTCGTGCAAGCATGCCCGGCCGAATATTTCACTGGATGTTGCCGATTGGGGATCTGTATGGATCCCGGCACAATACTACTCTAACATGTACAATTATGTTAAATAGGACACAGGTGTACTATGTTCCTCATAGTCAATGCTGCAGTACTGATTCTTGGGAGGAATCCAAAAGTCAACAGATGGGGTGGTAGGTCATCTGTAAGACCCTAAGCAACAAGAGTTTGCAGGATAGCAGTAGTGAAACCTGCTCTAGCCCTGGAGACATTGCCTAGGTTACATTTTTTTGTAAAGGTGTGCAGTGTGTTCCATGTGGCTGCTTCTAGGATGGTCAGGGTAGGGACTCATTTAAAGAAAGTGGTGGTAGTTGCCCAAAGCCTGGTGGAGTCCACTTTTAATATGCCCAGGTAGAATTTTTCCATTGTATGAGTAACAGAACTTTATACTAGGATAGCCAGCTGTGTAAATATAAATAGTTTGTTGACAGGCCTGCCATGCTTGCCCTCTGCAAAAGCCACCAATCATTTCTCTGCTCTATTTGGGCGTTTTGCCCTGTCTAGACAGTACCTGATCTGCCTGTGCACATGCAGGGAATGAAGGACTTGCCCTGTCCTGTTTTGTGGATTTCAGAAGGCGGCTGGCAGGTGAATAGCCTGGTTTAGGCTAAGTTCCAATTCAACCTTAAGTATAAAAGATGGGTTTGCTCTAAGGGGTAAATCTATTCCCTGTCAAAAGCAGCAAAAGGCTCTCTACACATGAAGACATAGTTCTGAGACTCTCTCCTTGCTGACGTGAGAGCTATAAGGGAAGTGGTCTTCCAAGTAAGCATCTTTAGGGCGGCAGACAGGTGAAGCACTCAGCAAGTAAGCTGAAATAGCAGATGCATGTAATTTAACAGCAGATGCAGGTACTTTAATAATGGAGTAGGAATGCCCCTGAATAAACAGGCCTGTAAGGTACTCCAAGACTGAGTTGATATTTGTCTGAGAAAGGCTGATGCTCTTGCTGCAACACCAGATGGAAAATCTCTTCCATTTTGCCAGATATGATTTTGCTGGTATTGGGTTTCCTTGCCTCCTTTAAAATGGAAAACACATCCATGGGACAGGTTGCATTCCTTGGTGTCAAAACCCAATCCACCAGGATATTAACCAGAGTATGGCTAGGTGATGAAGAAAGGACGATCCTTTGGTTAGCGGAGATCTACTTCATGCAGCAGGGTGTAGAATTCTCCCTTCATTGGGGATCAAGAGAGGAGAGATCTAATGTTAACCTGGCCAGAAGGGGGCCACTAAGATCAAGCTGGGTCTGTTCACCCTGTCTTTCATCAGTGCCCTGAGGATCAGAGGCAGGAAAGCATACAGGTACAAGTCTGCCCATGTGAGACAGAAAGCAATGATTTTACAAGTTCCTGTCTGTTGAGTTATGGAGCAGAACTTCTACAATTGTTTGCTCTGGTGAGACGGAAACAGGTCTACCGCTACAGAGTTAGGTCCAGGAATAGCTCTCTCTTCAGCATTCATTTGCTGGGGTTTAGAAGATCCCTGCTTAGAGAATCTGCCAGGGTACTGTTCTGACCCGCAATATAAGAAGCTATGAACGTTAGTCCTAGTTCTTGAGCCAGCATTGAAATTTTCCACGCGAGGCTGCATAAGGGGTAGGACAAGGTACCTATCTTGCTTATGTACCACATCCATATGGTATCCGTCCTGATCTGTAAGCATCCTGGGGATAAATTGTGTTGAAAAGTTTATGGTCACGTGGACTGCTAGTAGCTCCTTCTGATTTATATGCAATTTTCTCTATTGTGGTGTCCAGATACCCTGCACTTTCAGAGAATCTAAGTGGGTCTTCCAAACTATATCTGCACTATCCATGGCGAGTCTTTTCTTATGGCAAACAGAAATTTGCTCACTGGTTCTGAAGTTAGGCGTTTTTCATCACAGCAGTTCCTTTGGGCATGGATGAAGAGGCAATAGGGTATCCAGGGGTTGAGAATGCGGTTACAAAGCACTTTTTAGAAACCACTGAAGTTTTCTCACATGGGATCATGACACTGCAGGATGCCATGTTACTCAGAATCCTCAGAAATTCCCTTGCCGACATGTATTTTTTTGGAAACAGGCTGGTCACGTTGCTTGTCATGAAGTATATCTTATCCTGGGTAAAGACGCTGAATCTGTAAGGGCTCCCAGCTTAAGGAACAGTTTGTTACTTTTAAAGATTTAAGGTAAGACTTGCCTTCTGAAAGCAGTCTGCAATGATCTGCAAGATGTCTATGGTCTCTACTATGGATTACTCCTGAATGAGACAGTTGTCCAAGTATGGGTAAATATGAATTTCCACATCTCTGCAATGCTCTGTCAAAGGAGTTAAGCATTTCATGAAAACTCTGGGAGCAGTGGACAGCCAAAATGGTACAGCACATAACTGGATGTGAAAGCCTGTTACAAATCTTGGGTATTTTCTGCGAGTGTCTGGTATAAGGACATTGAGGTAAGCATCTTTTAGGTCTAGAGTGACCACGAAGTCATCTTGGAAGATCACAGGAAGAAGTTTTTGCAAAGTAAGCATTTTGAACTTTTGGATATTGAGAAACTTGATTAGTTTTAAAAAGTCCAAGATGGGCCTCCATTTGTCCTCCTTTCTTGGAACTAGAAAGATCCTTGAGTAGATGCTTTTTCCTTCCAGTCTGGAAGAAACAGGCTGAATGGATCTGTGGTGACGCAGTTTCTTTGGGAGTTCTGCAATTCCAAGAAGGGTGGGATGTCTCTGGATATGACCCCCCTTTCTATGATGTTGAGGACTCACTGGTCCCTGGTGATGGTTTTTCACTGATTCAGGAATGACAGTTTTCCAGACAGGTATGGAGGGAATGATGGGTAAGGGTATGGGAGGGAGGGGTTGAATCACAGCTGGTCTCTGTGCTGGGTAGGCTCTTTGCAGCTTCCTGTTTTGTGCAATTGTTCAGGTCGTACCTCCTGGATTGTCAGGGTCTCTTGCCACTAGTAGGCATTCTCTTGTCTTGTCTAAGGGGTAAAGGCCACGGTTTTGAGGAGTAATTCCTACTGTACCTTGGTGTCAGAGTGATACTTAAATACATAGAGAACATCTGTGGCCTTGTCTTTTCTGATGAGATTCAATGCCTCCAAAAACTACAAGCACTGTTGACTCCCTGCTGGTTATTATCCCCCATTACTTGATTAGGCTTTATTAAACTTGGGGATTTTTAAGCTGCCTATCCTTACAGTAAATTGGGCTTTATAAGCTGTTCCCTTTCTAAACTACTACTGTTTATATCTTGGATTTATTTGCCTCTCCTTGTGTTTACTTTGGGGGAAAAAGTGCATTTGTCTCCAATTATCTGTTCTACTGATTTACTTTGTCTGAATTTACTATCTAGCTAGCTGTTAGATAAAGAAGTGTATTTTTATACTCCAGCAAGCTTTTTTCTATGTTTTTACATCAAAGGGAAGAGAAGTTGTGTAAAATCTTACCACAATGTTAGATGTCTTTCTCTTCTCTGTTGCAGTATTTTTTACATGAGGGAGATTATTTTCCAAGCGACCCAATGTTGGACAATCTACAAAATTCTTTAGTGCCTAGGGTGAGTGGTATGTCACATGTAGTCTGCTACCAGATGTATGCTATAAAAGTGACATACGCACACACCATTCTCAGAACTGAAAATGCCCCAAGGAGAACGCCTGAGAAATAGGAATATAGCAAGGGTACATCCAAGAAACAACGAAATGCAGGGGGATGGAGGGTGGGAAAGAATACTACAACAGAAAAGAGAAGGACATCTAATGCTATAGTAAGATATTACACAACTTATCTATATTTTTCTATTTTACTGTTGCAATATTCTTTACATGAGAGAGAGTGCAAAATCTCATGAGGAGGAGAGAGAGGAGGTAGGGGAAGAGCAGCTTTCCAGGCAGCTGTGGAGAAAGGCCCCAGTGAATCCTGCCCTGAACTTGGAAATGTTTTTCAGTTTGTAATGTTTGGTGAAAGTATGAACTGAAGACCAAATATCAGCTTCCAAAATGGAGTTGGTGTCCAATCCTTTGAAAAAGGCACCAGATGAAGCCATGTCTCTGGTGGAATGAGCCCTTACTGTGGAGGGGAGGCTCTTTCTGTGTGTTGATAACAGAAGGTGATGGCTTTAGAAATCCATTAAGAAAAAGTCTTCTTAGAGACCGAGAGCCCTAGGGCTCTAAGGTGGAGGGAAGCAAACATCTGGGTCAGTTTTCCTGATATTCTTGGTTTTATCTAAATAAAATCTAAGTTGTTTGTGTACGTGTAAGGCATGCAGGACTCTTCCTGCCGAGTTTTGAGGGGAAGGGAAAAGGTGGAAAGGTGGACTGCTTGGTTTAATGATAGCTAGCTGACCACCCTGGGTGTAAAGGATGGGTTAGTGTGGAGGGAAACCCTGTCCTTATGGAAGACAGGAAATGAGGGAGGCCATAAGGGCCTGTAA
The DNA here is from genome assembly GCF_019279795.1 of Protopterus annectens. NCBI lineage: Eukaryota > Metazoa > Chordata > Ceratodontiformes > Protopteridae > Protopterus > Protopterus annectens. The sequence continues at coordinate 357,936,947 of NC_056747.1, read as the reverse complement.
TTCTGAAACCCTTCTGGCCGAGGTGATTGCCAGAAGCAAAACAGTTTTCCAGGAGCAGAATTTTAAAGAGGCAAAAGCTGCTGGATCAAAGGGAGCCAGGGTCAGTTTTTCCAAAAACAAAGTTAAGATTCCAGGGGGGAGGCAATGGTCTCCTGGATGGTCTCATGTGGAGGACACCTTTCAGAAATTGTTTGCCCTCAAGCCTAGAGGCCAATTGCGGTGACAGAGGAAGACAGGAAGATATGGCTGACAAATGTACTTTCTCTGAAGAATACGCTAGCCCAGCCTCCAGCAGCTCACACGGGTATGACAGGATTGTGGGGACATTCACTCTTAGTGGATCCAGGTTAAGTAATAGACACCAGATTGAAATTTTTTTCACTTTGGATAAATATGATTTCCTTGTGTTGGGTTTCCTGGCCTCCTGGAGTACCCTTAGCATGTCCTCTGAGAAAATGCGTCTAAAAGGAATCAGCGCCTTATCACCACAGTGTCATTTGTGGGGTTGACAAGTGGGGATGACTGATGGTGCCCTTGTGTTTTGTGAGTAGGTTCACTCCGTGGGGTAACTTGTGATGACTGCCCTTGACTAAATATAGGAATAAAGGGAATTAATGCTGTCTTGGCCGAAAGGGAGTCACCAACAAGATATTTGGTTTGTCCTGCCCGATCTCCTGGAGGACTGTTGGGATAAGAGGCAGGGGATGGAATGCATATAGGAACATCCCTCTCCAAGAGAAGCTTAAGGTGTCCACCTTTCAAAAACAGACGATGTGGGTGACTGGCACAAAACAGAGGAAGTTGTCTGTTCATGGGGGAGGCAAAGAGATCCACTTGTGGAATACTCCACTGGTGGACAATGTCCAGAAACACGTCCCTGTGAAGCATCCATTTGTGGGGGCTACGTTTTGGACTTTAAGAGCGTCTGTCAAAAAATTCAAGTTGGATGGAATGTATAGCCGGAAGTGGTGTCCGCAACTTGACCACTAGCTCCCACACCTGAACAGCTACTCTGCAAAGAAGATATGAAGGGGTACACCCCCCCCCCCGTTTGTTTACATACCAGAGCACTGTCATGTCTGTTAGGACTTTGAGTGGCACTGGCGTGAGGAGAGGCTGAAAGTCCTGGAGTGCCAAAAGTAGTGCTCTTAATTTCTTTTATATTGATGTGCTCTTTCCTTTGCAAGGATGACGAGATGCCTTGAACTTTCATGGCACCTAAGGTTGCTCTTCATCCCAAGTCTAGGGCAACAGTGTGCATTTCTTGTACCGGTGGCAGAGGATGGAGAGCGAGTCCTGGGTTGGTAGAAAGCTGCTGAATCCACCAATTTCCCTCTTTAGGCAGGGAGGAAGAAGGATTTGAAACTCCAGTGGGTGAAAATGCTGAGTCCACACTGGATTTAGGTACCACTGCCATTTCCTCATGTGTATTTTGCCAGGGGAAGCATCTGAATGGTGGAGGCCATAAAGCCCAGGGTCCTGAGGCAGGTCCTGGCTGAAATATGGGACTGGGGAATGAGACTTTGAAAGAATGCAAAGAGCTCCTAAGACTTTTGTAAGTGGAGGGAAACTTTCATGAGGTCAGTTTGAATCCTGCACCCCAGGAAAATCTGGTCCTGTGTTGGGGTGAGGGCTGATTTAGGGTTCCCCTTGGATGTCTGGAGCAGACGCCTGAGGCACCCCCCATGAAGATGGTACTATCCTGTTCCAAGGCAACCTCAGTTATGGGTTTGGCCTGTGGTTTGGATGACTGCCTAGAGAGAATCTCCAGACTGGTAGTAGTCTCTGGAGAGACGTCAGGTCCTGGAGGTGCAGCCGAGGCTTCCAGCCTGGGTTTCTTGGCCTTTAGATTTGCTAATGACTCGGCTTCTGAGGTCGAGGGACTCTCCATTCTTCTGGTGGGGAGTTTGAGATGCTAATTTTCCAGACATATGCAAAGTAAGTTAAGCTTACTCTGTATGGTTTTCGGGACCAACAACTGGCAGATAGGGCAGACCTTAGAGTCATGGGAAGGTGCAAGACAAAACGGGCACTGCTGATGGCTGTCCGTATGTGGAATCTGACATCCACATTCACATTTACCCTTCTTGGATGACATTAAACTTACAACACTATCAAAAGTAAGAAAAGGATTCCCCAATGGGGCACTTATCTGAGCAGAAGTTTTTTCAGTGATCAGACTGAACATACAGTACATACAGGAAGTGTGTTCAGTCTGGCAGCAAAGTAGTTCTGAGGATGGTGCATGCATACGTCACTTTTATAGCCTACATCTGATAGCAGATTACGTGCGATGTACCATGTACCCTAAGCAAAAAATACTTTTGTAGACTGGCTGACGAGTAACTTGGAAGTCAATCTCTCCCATGTAAAGAATAGTGCAACAGCAGAATAAAAGGACATTTGAAGATTTTCCATTTACTGGCTGTGGGTGGTAGCCTGGTATATACAGGCTGGAGAAACACACGAGATTCCTGCATGTAATTGTTTATTGACTGGCGGGATTATTAATCATCTTATCTTGTTTTTAGTGCCTTTAAAAATTCTACACGAATCAGTAGCTCTTGGCTCATTTCTGCAGAGCAAGTACCTTTACTGAATAATCACACTTGCATAAACCATTTAAAGTACACTGCTGTTATTGAGTTACTTACTGCCTTTCCTTAAGTTTAAGTTTGTCTGTGGTAGCCTTTCATTCTGGACACTCTTTCACTGTGCTTTTACATTAGGAGGACTGTGATTATTCATCTAGTGTTTGCAGATGACATTATGATATGTAGTGAGAGTAGGGACCAGGTTGAGAAGACCCTGGAGAGGTGGAGATGTGCTTTAGAGAGGAGAGGAATGAAGGTCAGCAGGGCTGAAACAGAATATATGTGTGTAAATGAGAGGGAGGGTAGAGGAATGGTGAGGATGCAGGGAGTACAGTTGGTAAAGGTGGATGAGTTTAAGTACTTGGGATCAAGAGTTCAGAGTAATGGTGAGTGTGGAAGAGAGGTGAAGAAGAGAGTACAGGCAGGGTGGAATGGGTGGAGAAGAGTGTCAGGAGAGATTTGTGACAGACAGGTACCAATAAGAGTGAAAGGGAAGGTCTACAAGAGGGTAGTGAGACCAGCCATGTTATATGGGTTGGAGACGGTAGCATTGACGAAAAGGCAGTAGTCAGAGCGGGATGTGGCAGAGTTAAAGATGTTAAGATTTGCACTGGGTGTGACTAGGATGGACAGGATTAGGAATCAGTAATATTAGAGGGTCAGGTTGGACAGTTTGGAGACAAAGCAAGAGAGGCGAGACTGCGTTGGTTTGGACATGTGCTGAGGAGGGATGCTGGGTATATTGGGAAAAGGATGCTAAGGATGTAGCTGCCAGTTAAGAAGAAAAGAGGAAGGCCTAAGATAAGGTTTATGGATGTGGTGAGAGAGGACATGCAGGCGGTTGGTGTGAAAGAGCATGATGCAGAGGACAGGAAGAAATGGAAACAGATGATTCGCTGTGGCGACCCCTAAGGGGAACAGCCGAAAGAAGGTGTGGGATTTATTCATCTAGTGGCAGCCAGTATTTACCTGGACTATCTGAATTGGGAAGCACAAAGAGGGCTCTAAGTGTAGTTGTTTTTCTGGCCAGAGGGCGCAGTAGTCCGTTTTCTGTATCTGCAGTGCTGGTATAATTTTGTCACATTTGCCCGGAGCTGCTCGCTGTGCCAGTGCCCTGTACAGATGAGATATTGCTTATTTTCATTATACTGTGCAAGTTTACTGCATTACTTAAAAGTTTTTGTACTTCTTTGAAGTTTTAAGCTGCATTTTCAAACTGCTTTAGGGCTGTTTGGCATTGAAATACATTATATCTAGTGCTTCTTATTTAGTATTAGGCATATGTTTGTGGTTCCTCAAAACTTGGGCTCTAAACCAGTCATTTTACATTAAGAGGGTCAAAGTATGCACTCTTGTGGCAGGAGATGGCTGACTTCACCTATATGAGCCAGAAACTGCTGGTGGAAAGCTTATTGTGTTGTTACCTGATTGGCCTTAGGGCACAGAATATAAAAAGAAGTTCTGTACTCACCATAACGTTCCATGTATGTTGTCGATCTTCATTTATCCTTTACTTATGGGGTACGGTTCCATCCTTTGGAACCGACTCAGTCATTACATAGCTTGTGCCAGCCAAAAACTCTTGAGCTAATACTCTACCCACAATTTCCCTCTCTATATTACCTTAGATCTCATTTGCCACCCTTGTTGCAAGATGCAGTTAAGTGAAATTTTACTATATATTTCAACTTGAGTTTAACTTTTTTCTTTTTTTTCCAGACACACACACACAAGCATATATATACGTATATATATTCATTATCTACCCACCTTTTCTGTCGAGTGAGTGTGTTCTCTTACCAGTTGGTAATTTTTCTATCACCGCTATTGGTAGTATCTTTCTCTCTCCTACCTTCTTAGGTTTCTTAGCCTACCAGTGTTGTTAGCTTTTCTTCTGTGTGTGTCTGTGTTTTCACCCTTCCCTGACTGGCCTTAGGGCACAGTGCAAAATTTGCTTTTTTTTCCTGATTGCATACAAGCCTTGTGTTTGCGCAGTGGCAGTAACTGGTGCCTTGTATGCACACAAATCTCAAGTTATTTCCCTATAAAAAAAACCTATGAACTTTACCTTCGTCCCGAGTTACTTACAGTGCAACTAGTTTTCGTGGTGATCATCATTCATGCATTTAGTTATCCCTACTTAGGTCTAATTTACCTTAATGTAGCACCCACAATTACTGCTGCTCAGAGGATATCTGATTTAGGTGCTAAGCACCATCGCTGGTTAGATTAGATGCAGATTACACCAAGTAAGCACCCTTTCCTCGTCCAGTTAAAACACCCTCAACTCCTATACCTTGCAAATGCACATTAGGACCTGCAACCATGGATGGGCCCTTTCCAGATATCTCTGTATCCAACCTCAAGGACACAGGCATCCTCAGGCTACACAATTGCCTTATGTACACTAAAAACCACTTAATTCTTAAACAACCAAATACAGTACATGGTATATGTAGTTACATACTAACACTTGAGGCTAGACTCTCACATACAGACATAAAAAACAACAAACAGGCCGTCAGCGACTCAAACGTCATTCACCACACCTACAAATGACAACCCCCCCCCCCCACACACAAACCTACAGATGCAGAGATGCTCATATACTACTTACCCAACCTCAAATGCCTCTTAGGTGCAGTCTTCAGAAACTCTGCATGCAAACAAACAAGACAATTCCCATTTCAACACAAAGCCACGTCTCATTGTGTCAACTACCAAGTCTTTAAGGCAAAACACTCCACAACCCAATATTCTGGCCATAGAAGACTCCACTGTAAGACACAGATGTCTCTTTTAACCAGGCTGAATGAGAAGATGGTGACAGTTAGCTGCCTGGCAGGGACCAGGATCCACCAGATCATGCAAGCATTCGGGTCACTTACTCCTAAGTACCAGTACAACTCAGTCATGGTCCATGTGGATATGAGTGAGCAGAGATGTACCTCCTTGGACAATATGAAGAGAAACATGATTGAGCTCTCAGAATGTAGGTCACAGGCTGGTATCTACCTAGCACTGAGCAGCATTCTACAGTCTCAAAGGATAATGCTACAATCCCAGCAGAAAATGATAGACTTAACTGGCTTAGCTACTGGTGTCTATTCCAAAGGGGTCCAATACTTGTCAGCCTGGGAGAACATGGTTAGCAGGCCACACTGCTTTGCCAGTGTGGGACTCCACCTGTCATATCTAGGCCTCTGGATATTGGCCAAAACATCCACCCCTACAGTGCCTTTTTTTATACACTGCCAAGCAGACAAACCTTCCAAAATAAAATACAAGTTGTTTAAAGTCTTACCATAACAAAATATGTCCTTCTCTTCACTGTTTCAGTATTCTTTACATAAGGGATCTCCTGGCAAGGGTAGCCCAAAGTCTGGCAAGTCCATCAAAGCCTTTGGAATTTGTAGATGTTGTATGTCACACGTATGCTCTCTCACAAGGCGTAGGGCATAAAGTTGATGTATGGACGTACAGACCTAAGAAATACGAAGCCCCAGGGCAAAAGTACAGTTGTGTACACTTACCATAAACATAGATGTTAGAGTGTATTCACTGTTGCAGTCATTACATTTGGGTTATCTGCTTTGCAGTAACCCTCAGTCGGCCTGATTAACCAAGTCTTGGGTCCTGCGTCGGTTGCTATTCCTTCTATGACATCAGGTCGTCAGGGGTGTAAAACATGCAGCAGACACCATTACATCAATTTTTCTTGCCCCAGATGTCAGGTGACCCCCTAATGGGAAGCAATTAAATCTATAAATACAAGGATAAACCTCCAACAGAAAAGCAAATACATCAAAAAGCTTTCAGAGCATAGTAAGTGAGAGTACATGTATAGCCAAAGGAAGAAAAGGAGGCTGGAGGGAGGGTAACCAAAACTGCAACAGTGAATACACTCGAACACCTACATTTATGGTAAGTGTACACAACTGTACTATGTTCTTAGTGTTTCACTGTTGGTCAATACATTTGGGTAGATTCCCAAAGCTACGGTTGAGAGGAGGAATTTAAATATAATTAGGACCAGCTATAAGGCCCTGCAAGACTGCAGTGTCAAAACCAGCCCTGGATTTAGAGAAAATTGAAAAATGGTAATACTTGGTGGAAGTATGCACATAACTCCAGGTAGCAGCTTCTAAGATGTCCCTAGCAGGGACTCCCCTGAGAAAGGCTGTACAGGTGGATGCAGCCCTGGTTGAATGGGGTCTGATGGCCTGTGGGATAGGTTTTCCATGGTGCTTATAGCAGCAATTAATGCAGTGGCCTATCCATTTTGAAATGGTTTGTTTTGAAATAGCTTTCCCCTCTGTCCCTGCAGCAAATGCTACCAGTAGTTGTTCAGATTTCCTTTGAGGTTTAGTCCTGTCCAAGTAGAATCTAAGCTGTCTGTGCACATCTAAAGAGTGAAGTATCCGCTCCCCTTTGTTCTGTGGGTTAGGAAAAAAGGTAGGCAAATGAATGGACTGATTAACAGCCACACTGGATACCACCATGGGCATGAAGGAGGGATTGGTTCTGAGGGACACCCTGTCCGCATGAAAGATGATGAAAGGTTCCACAGCCTTAAGTGCCTGTAATTCAGAAACCCTTCTTGCAGAAGTGATTGCCAAAAGAAAAGCTGTTTTCCAGGAAAGAAATTTTAAATCTGCAGTAGCAGCTGGCTCGAAGGGAGGAAGGGTGAGTTTCTCCAAGACAAAGTTAAGATCCCAGGCTGGAGTTGGAGCTCTCCTGGGTGGCCTTAGATTTTTTGGTCCCTCTGAGGAACTGCTTGAGCAGTGGGTGAGAGAAGAGGGGAGGCTCTGTGCTATAATGAGCTGAAATGGCTGAGGCATGAATTTTGATGGAGAAAAAAAAGACAAGCCCTTATGAAGCATCTCAGTTGAGTATTGTAGAATCTGAGGTAAATTGGGCACTGCTGCATTCATTCCTTGAGATTGGGTCGAAGCAAAGAATCTTTTCCATTTTGCAGCATAAGATTTTCTAGTACTAGGTCTCCTTGCCTCTAAATTGATATCCATCACTGATTTACTGAGGGACGGTAAAGGAGAGATTAGGTAATTAGCCAGGTTGCTAGGTTCAGGGTTTGCAGCTGATGGTACAGAATCATGTTCTCCTGCTAAGACAACAGGGAAGGAGTCTGAGGCAGGTGTCATGAAGCCAAGCGTGTCACACTGCGCAAGAGTGGGTACCAGTGTTGGCGTGGACAGTCTGGTGCAATTAAAATCGTCCTTGGCTTGTACTATTTGATCTTTAGTAGTACCTTAGAGAGCAAAGGAGGAAAGGCATAAACTGATAGGTTTTTCCAGCTGAAGGATAGAGCATCCACTTTCCAAGCTTGCTTGTGGGGAATCCTCGTGCAAAATTTGTCCAGTTGATGGTTCTGGGGGGAGGCAAACAGGTCTATATCTGGACTTCCCCATTTGCTTGTCAACATGTTGAAAATCCTTGGTTCCAGTTTCCATTAGTGTGGATCCATGAGGTTTCTGTTTAGTCCGTCTGCCAGTGTACTTCATTTTCCTGGCAGGAATTGAGCTTGCAGATTTCACTTGGTAGCTCAAGGCTGTGTTCCACAATGCCATGGCTAGTCTGCAGAGGGGGTAAGAATGTGTACCCCCCTGCTTGTTTATGTAACACATGACAGTGGTGTTGTCTGTCTTTACCATTAGTTGTCCTGGAAGAATGTGGTCCTTGAAGGCTGTCAGGGCATTCTTTACAGCTAACATTTATTTTTGATTTATGTGCAGATGCATTTGATTTGGGTTCCATTTGCCCTGAATGCACTTCCCTGCCAGGTAAGCCCCCCCATGCATAGTCTGATGCATCTGTTAAGATTTGTTTGGCAGGGGGTAATGTGAATGGTAGTCCTCTGTTTTGGAGGCAGGCCTCTGCCTACCAAAGGAACTCTAGCATAGGCAAGGTATGGCAGGAATCGTTGCTTCCAGATCCTGTGAATGTTGACACCACAGGCTTTTGAGATACCATTGTAGTTTCCTCATATGCAGCCTTGCATATGGAATTAGAAGAATGCATGAGGCCATGAACCCCAAAGCTTGCAGTATTTGCCTTGCAGATAAGCTGGGTTTTTGTGGCCACTTGTTTGAAGTAAGTTGTAAAAGGTACCCATTTATCTGGCGTGAGGAATGCTATCTGGGAAGTTGTACTCAAGCTTGCTCCCAGGAATATAATTTGTTGAAAGGGTACCAAGTGGGATTTCTTTTCGTTTATGGTGAACCCCAGACAAGTCAGTACCCTTTGAACAAAGGCCAGATGATTGGAGAGAATGTCCTTGACTTCTGCCTGAATTAGACAACCGTCCAGGTATGGGCATATCTGAATATTTCTTTGCCTGCAAAATGCAATGACTGGAGCTAGGCATTTTGTGAACACCCTGGGCACAGTAGATAAGCCAAAGGGCAGTGAACTCATAGTGCATGTAGCCTGCTTTGAAGCGTAGGTATCTTCTGCAAGAGTCCCTGATAGGGATGTGCAGGGATGCTTCTTTTAAGTCCAGTGTTGCCAACCATGCATCCTTGCCTAGCATAGGAAGCAGCTGGTGAAGAGTCAGCATTTTAAATTTTGGAATCACCAGAAAGGTGTTTAGAATGGAAAGGTCCAGGATAGGACACCATGTATTGCCTTTTCTGGGTACCAGGAAAAGTCTTGAATAGAAACCTTGTCCCTTTTCCTCTTCTGGTACCAAATGAATAGCCCCCATGTTTAAGAGAGAGAACCTGATTTTGGGCCTCTGCCCACTGATTTGGGAGTAGATCTGGCCACCTGCTTGGTGTTGGTAACATGTAGAAATTAAATCTGCATCCTTGGGACACTATATTTAGAACCCATTTGTCTTTGGTAATGAGTTCCCAGTTCTTGGCATGCAGACCAATCTTTCCACCTAAAGGAGCATTCCGCTGGGAAGTGCTTGAAGTCTTAAAAACAAGTCATTGAAATGGTTTTCCATAGGGGGAGTCTTGCTGCTCCCAGGTTTAGGTGCGGAAACCCCCCACTGCCTAGTCTTGTCTCCCCCTTGGGACTGAAACCTAGGGTTTCTGCTGTGTCTGGGATTCGCTTGAGAAGACCTGGAAGGGGATGGAGAAGACCAATTTTTAGAGGACCAGTGCCTACTAAACCTAGGAGGCTGAACTTGTAAGATATCTTTAACAGTTGCATAGATTTAGCTTTATCTTCCATCTTTTTAAGAACTTCCTCAGCCTTGTTGCCAAACAGGCGGTCCTGATTTAAGGGAGCATCCAACAATTTAGCTTTAACATGATCTGGCAAAGATTACTCCTTAAGCCAAGCATGCCTTCTGAGCACAGACCCAGTAACAGCAGCCCTGCAAGATGCCGCTAATGAAACAAATCCACATTGCAAAGTATGTTTTCCAACCTGTTCAGCAGAATGCATTAAATCCTGCAATTTTTTTATTTTCAGCAGAGTCAGGCATTAACATCATTTTCTGTTTAAGCAATCCAATAACATGTTGTTATTTTAACATATGAAACTGGACGTTTAAAGCCCTAATGGCCAAGGTTGCAAAAGTGTAAACTTTCTTACCCCATCAATCCAGCGCCCTGGAGTTTCTAACAGAGGGGGTAGGATTTTTAGCAGTAGAAGCCTTGATGCCCTTGGGTCTCTGTGAAATAGTCTCTGGATCCGCAATAGGATTTTTAAAAAGGAACTTGTGAGAATCAGGAACCTTGCAATATCTGTCAGGTTTTCTGGGAGCAGGAGGCAAAAAATCAGGGGCCACACTAGATTCTGAAAAGGCATCATCAACAATGTCTAATACAGGAGGTACAGCTGAAGGCCTATGCTGAGGCAGGAGTAAGAAATCCCCAAGCCTCTTTTAAGAATCAGAAAAATCCTGACTTTCCCAGTAGAAATGCTCCCTTAGACTATGTAAGGTTTCACCAAAAGAATAGAGTCCTCTGCATCAGAATCCTCATAAGTAGATAAGGGCAAATCCAGATCAGAAGAATCAGAAAAATCAGAATCCTGTTCAGAAGATTTCATACACAACTTCAGCCCTAGGTCTCGCAGAAGGGGGAGGTTGGCTTCTCCTGATTAGAGGTATAAGATCTTCAGCCATTCTTATCAATTGTTTTTTAGGCATAGAGGCCTGAGCATGCAGCCTGGGTGTCGGCTTCTTAGGCATGGTTCGAGATTTTGACCTAAATGAAGGAGACGTCTGTTTAATATGCAAGTCTGTAGGCCTGAATACACCCTCAGAAGCCGGTGCCTGCACAGCGGCTCTGGACCCATCCAAGGTAGAGACATCTGCAGGTTCCACAGTTGAAGCATCTCATGGCATAACAGATTCCGAATGGGTCTCAGTAGAGGCCTGTGAATCTGAAGTAGCGGGTATCAGGGGCTGTGAAAGCGCCTCGCTGAGCACCGGCAAACTGGCGACTGGCTTAAGAGAAGTGTTGTCGGCAGCTCTGGACCTCTGTGGCCTGTCTCTGTCTTCATCTTTGCGTTTTTTCACAATCCCGGTAGCTGGAAGGCTAACCGATGACATTTCTGGATAACTAAACCAAGAACCGAAATATTTAGAAGCGAAAATATACCGATGACAGACAGTGCGCTGTTTAAATAAAGCACAAAACTGACAGCAAAGCACATTGTGGTCAGGGCCTAGGCAAGGAATACAGTACTAATGAAAATGTTTGTGAGGTATTTGCTTTCCACAAGTAATTTAATTATTAACTTTTACTGACATTGGTAAGGAGCAAGAAAAAGTTTCCCCAATGGGGTACTTGGCTTTAGTTGAAGACTTTGGTTCTGAAACTAGAAAATGAGAAGTTAAGTACCTACCATAATGTTCCATGTTAGTTGTCTTCTCTTGCCCTCTTTCTTGCTGGATGGGTTCGGACTCGGCCACTTACTAAAGCTCGAGAGCTTATTTTACCGGCTCGAGGCAACCCTATATCCCATGATGCTAGGCGATAACTCCCCAGATCTCGTTTGGAAGCTGAATAAACCTAGCATAGGCCAATAAAACAAAATCCTCCAACTGGAAGGAGGAGGAAGAGGGATAAAACCCCCCAAATCTTTATCTACACTCTATATATCCTAGGACACCTGGATGGTGAACAAGGGAATAAAAGGACCCTTCAAGGAAGGGAAGATCTTTTCGGTCTGTCCAGGCTAGGGGGATGGTGGGTGGGACGCAAGAAAGAAGGCGAGAGAAGACAACTAACATGGAACGTTATGGTAGGTACATAACTTCTCAATGTTAAGTTGTCAATCTCGCCTTCATTCTTGCTGGATGGGACCGCGTCCCTAGCACCTTCATCCTGGGTGGCTCATTGGAACAGACTCAAGAATGGTGGAACCAAATGTTGATCTGTCCCTGGAGGCCATGTCCAATTTGTAATGCGAAACAAAGGTATGAGGAGAGGCCCATGTGGCTGCCGCACAGATAGTGTCTATTGGTAGTCTAGCTTGAAAAGCTGTAGATGTAGCTAGTGCTCTAGTTGAATGGGCTTTTGGCTTAGAAGTTAATTCCCTGCCTCTGAGTTGATAAATAGATGTAATCACAGAAGACAGCCACCTAGATAGGGTTACCTTAGAAACAGGAAGGCCTTTCTTATTTTCTGCGTACGATAAAAACAGTTGATCAGACTTCCTTATTTGTTTGGTTCTATCCAAATAGTATCGGAGCTGGCTGTGAACATCTAGATAATGTAGCTTTTGCTCCGCTCTATTAGTATAGTTTGGGGAAAAAACTGGGAGATCAATTGATTGATTTAAATTTGTCTGCGAAGCCACCTTGGGTAAGAAGGATGGATTAGTCCTTAGAAAAACTCTGTCTTTATGGAAGATTAAGTAGGGAGGATGAATGCAGAGGGCGTGAAGCTCAGATACTCTCCTAGCAGAAGTAATGGCGACTAGGAAGAGCGTCTTCCAGGAAAGAAATTTCAATGAACAGGAGACCGCAGGTTCAAAGGGGGGGAGAATCAAGGATGTTAAGACTAAATTAAGATCCCACTGAGGTGGAGGGCCTTTGATAGGAGACTTTAGTAAATATACACCTTTAAGGAAAGCTTTGCAAAGCTTATTGGACATGATGTTGTGGTACGATAAGCCTGTATGAAAATTCGATATGGCTGCCAACTGAACCTTTACTGTAGAGGCAGAAGACCCTGAATGAAAAATTTCGGCTAGGAAGTCTAAGACCGAATGAATTGGGGCAGTAAAGGGATCTATATTCCTTGCCTTTGCCCAGAAGAAGAAACATTTCCACTTACTAGTGTAAATCCTTCTGGTGGAAGATTTATGGGAAGCTACTATGATATCCCGGACAGGATTAGAAATCATAGGAAGCCTGGCTAAGGACGGAAGTGGAGCAACCAAGCAGTGAGGTCGAGAGAATGTAGGGATTGGTGCAGCTGCCCCGACTGATGGGTCAACAGATCTGGAGCTGGGTCCAGATGCCAAGGCTGTACCAAAAGATAATGATGTAGGAACGGAAACCATATCTGTCGAGGCCAATAAGGGGCAATGAGAATCAACTTGGCTCTCAAGGCGGTTGCTTTCTGAATTACTTGTGGGATTAGAGGAAAGGGTGGAAAGGCATAGAGAAATCCCCAAGGCCAATCTTGGACTACAGCGTCTCTGAGGGGATGGCCTAGAAGGGGGAAGAGGGTGAAGAAGTCGGGGCATTTGCTGTTTTGGGGTGTAGCAAAAAGATCGCAGCAAGGAAGGCCCCACTTCTGAAAAATCTCTTCCGCCACAGATTGTTTGAGAGACCACTCGTATGGCATGAGTATAGCTCTGCTCAACCTGTCCGCTACGATGTTGGACTTCCCGGGGATATGCGTTGCTATCAGAAACCGCTGAGAGGAGACTGCCCATTGCCAAAGTCTGAGTGCCTCTCGACACAGGGGATAGGACTTGGTTCCGCCTTGCTTGTTGATATACCACACTACGGACATATTGTCCGTTTGGATTGCAATAGTTCCTAGGGGAAGAGAGTCGTGGAGGGCTTGCAACGTTAAAAGCACTGCTCTCATCTCTAGGACATTTATGTGTAGGTGGCGTTCAAAAGGTTGCCAAGTGCCATGGACCATCCTGCCCTGAAAATGCCCCCCCCCCCACCTGATCAGGGAGGCGTCCGATGTCACCGTGGCGACCGGGGGAGGAGGAAAGTACAGTTTTGTACCTACCATAAATGTAGATGTCCGATAGATATGCAACTGCAGTCATAACATATGGGTTGTCCTGCCTCAGGCAGCCCTCGGTCGGCCGAATTCCAAAGTCTGGGTCCGGCGTCGGCTGGTGTCGCCTCCTCTCCGACGTCACAACGGCTGGAGTATAAGGGCATCGGCCGACGCCATCTTCTTCAGTGTTTCTTGCCCCAGATGCCAGGTGCCCTCCTAAGAAGGCTAAATTTGGTAATGGATAAAAATAATCCCAAACATGCACAACAGTAATAAACAGATACACCATAGGAAACACCCCCAGCTAATGGGATAAGGGGTAGGGACCCAAAGAAGAAGGATACAGAGGGGTAGGAGGGTGGGAAAATCCGACTGCAGTTGCATATCCATCGGACATCTACATTTATGGTAGGTACAAAACTGTACTATGTCCTTCAAGAATGCAACTGCAGTCATAACATATGGGTTGAATACCATAGCCAAGCTGGGGGTGGATGGATCTATGATAAGGATGGTGTAGCTGAAATCCCCTGCAGGACTGCCGAAGCAAAGCCTGCTCAGGATATGGAGTATAAAAGCAGGTTGTAGTGCTTGGTAAATGTATGCACGGAGCTCCATGTAGCAGCCTCTAAAATGTCCTTTGTTGCCACTCCTCTTAGGAAAGCTGTGGAAGTGGCTAAAGCTCTAGTGGAATGTGGCCTAATATTTGATGGCACACCTTTTCCATGGAATGAATAGCAGAATCTGATGCAATGTCCAATCCATTTTGAAACTGTTTGTTTGGAGATTGCTTTTCCTTGTACTCCAGCAGCATAGGCTACAAACAGTTGGTCAGACTTTCTGGTGGCCTTAGTTCTGTCCAAGTAGTAACGTAGTTGTCTGTGTATGTAGAAAGTATGCAGTAGTTTTTCCCCCCTATTTTGAGGATTGGGGAAGAATGTAGGCAGGTGAATAGCTTGATTTAGAGACACCCTGGAAATAACTTTTGGCATGAATGTAGGATTTGTTCTTAGAGAAACTCTGTCTTGATGGAAAATGAGGAAGGGAGGCACTGCCATGAGTGCCTGAATCTATGAAACTCTTCTTGCAGATGTGACTGCCAATAAAAAGACAGTCTTCCATGAAAGAAATTGCATTTCTGAAGTTGCTGCTGGTTCAAATGGAGGAAGAGTTAATTTTTCCAACACATAATTGAGGTCCCATGCAGGTACTGGCTGTTTTCTGGGAGGTTTGATATTCTTTATCCCTCTTAGAAACTGCCTTAGCAGAGGATGTGAAAACACTGGAGGGTCACAGTTGTATTTTGCTGAGATTGCTGAGGCATGAATCTTTATTGAAGAGTATGAGAGTCCAGTATGAAATAGTTCTGCCAAGTATTCTAATATCTGAGGTATACTCGGTAATGTTGTCCTGACCCCTGTTGGAATTCCAGATGCTGAATCTCTTCCACTTGGCTGAATAGGTTTTTCTGGTGGAAGGTCTGCGTGCTTCCAGCAAGATCTCTTGAACGGATTTGGAAAGAGAGTTAGGTGGAGAAATCATGGTAGCCTCCAGGCTGTCAGATGTAATGTTTTCAGGTCTTGATGTACAGTCCTGTAATTGTGTTGTGTTAAGAGCAGGGGCCATAGGGTCAGAGGCCATGGTTTGGTCCAAGTTATGGTCAATTGCAATGGTTACCAGTGTTGCCTTGGCCAGTCCGGAGCTATCAAGATGCCTGTTGATTGTTCTGCTTTGATCTTCAGTATCACCTTGGTCAGCAGAGGCAGAGGAGGGAATGCATACATTTTTAGAGAATTCCAGCTCTAGGAGAGAGCATCCGTTTTCCAGGCTAGAGGATGGCGAGTCCTTGTGCAGAACTTTTCCAGGTGATGATTTAAGTGGGAAGCAAAAAGATCGACGTCCGGTCTTCCCCATGCCTTTGTCAGCTGAGAGAAAATGTGAGGGTACAGCATCCATTCGTGTGGATCCATTAAATTTCTGCTCAGCTGGTCCGCCAGTACATTGTCCTTGCCTGGTACAAACTGGGATTGTAAATGTATCTTCAGGCTCAGAGATTTTTCCCAGAGAAGCATTGTTAGTCTGCAGAGGGGATAGGAATGAGTGCCTCCCTGCTTGTTTATGTACCACATGACAGTGGTGTTGTCTGTTCTTATTAGCAAATGCCCTTGTCGTAGTGATTTTTCTAAAGTTTCGATTGCATGTATCACTGCCAACATCTCCTTTTGGTTTATGTGCAGATGCCTTTCCTTTGGTGTCCAAAGACATTGAATGCATCTGCCCTCCATGTGCACCCCCAATCCATGGTCTGAGGCGTCTGTTGTAATCATTTGGCCTGCTTGAGGTCTGTTGAAAGACATGCCTTTGTTTTGCTGACTGGCTTGAGCCCACCATAAGAATTCCTTTTGCAGACATGGAATAAGTGGGATTATGTCCTCTAGGCTTTGGCTGTGTTGAGACCATAATTTTTTTAAATACCATTGCAGCTTTCTCAAATGAAGTCTTGCCAAAGTTATCAGAAGGATGCAAGATGCCATGAACCCCAGGGCCTGCAGGATTTTCCTTGCAGTCAGCTGGGAGAGTTTTGCTAGGCCTTTGAAGTACTCTGGTAAATGCTGCTGCTTTTCCTCTGTGAGGTAGGCCATTTGGTTTTCTGTGTCCAGTTTGGCTCCTAGGAAGATAATCTGTTGGGATGGCAGTAGTTTTGACTTCTGAACGTTGACTGTGTATCCCAAGGCCTGCAGTAGATGCATGACATAGTCCAAATTTTCTTTTAAGGTTTGTTTGTTGTCTGCTTGTATGAGGCAGTCGTCCAGGTAGGGGTATATTTGAATCCCCTGCAGTCTGCAGTGTGCCACTACTGATGCCAGGCATTTCGTGAACACTCTGGGCGCAGTAGATAAGCCAAACGGCAATGCTGAGAATTGATAATGCTCTGTCTCTGCAAGAAATCTGAGGTATCTTCTGCAGCTTTGTCTGATTGGGACATGCAGGTATGCCTCCTTGAGGTCCAGAGTGACCAGCCAAGACCCCTTGCCCAGCATGGGAAGGAGTTGCTGCAACGTCAGCATTTTGAACTTTGGCACCATGAGAAAAGTGTTTAGAGTTGACAAGTCCAGTATGGGTCTCCATTTGTTTTCTTTTCTTGGAACAAGGAACAGCCTTGAATAAAATCCCTGGCCTTGCTCCTGAAGAGGAACCCTTTCTATTGCTTTTATACTTAACAGCTTGGAAACTTGAGTGAGCGCCTCTGCCCTTTGATGATGTGGCAGGTTTGGCATGCCTTGTCTTATTGGTAATGTGTGGAAGTGGAATCTGTAACCTTTGTCTATCAAATCCAGAATCCAGTTGTCCTTGGTTAAGATATGCCAGTTTTGAGAGAATAAGGATAATTTTCCGCCCAAAGGTGCTTCTCTTTGAACCTTTGTAGGCGGTACGAAAGTCAAGTCATTGTGATTGTCCTTGTGGTGCAGCTGAACTGTCTGCGCCACTTCTTTGATTTGGAGGTTGCCATTGGCGGCCCCTGTAAGATCCTCGGTATTGCCCTCTACCTCGGGCACGTCTGCTTTTTCCCCTTTGAAACTTGCTTGAGCCGGGGAAGGACCAATTCTTTGAAGGCCAGTTTCTGCTGAATCTGGGTGGCTGAACCTGAAGGAAATCCTTGACTGTCTGTACTGACTTTGCTTTTT
The DNA here is from genome assembly GCF_019279795.1 of Protopterus annectens. Lineage (NCBI taxonomy): Eukaryota > Metazoa > Chordata > Ceratodontiformes > Protopteridae > Protopterus > Protopterus annectens. Next base: position 357,919,493 of record NC_056747.1, on the reverse strand, counting down.
CCTCTATGGATTTCAGTACATCTTGTGCATTAGCACCAAACAGCTTCTGTTTTTCCAGAGGTGCATCAAGTAACTTTACTTTAACACGGTCAGGCAAAGACTGATCCTTTAACCAAGCATGTCTACGTATCACAGCCCCAGTCATAGCTGCCCTACATGAAGCTTCCAATGCATCATAACCACACTGAAGAAAATGGTTACTAACCTGCTGAGTGTTATGTATATGATCCTGCAATGCCTTTTTATCAATAGGCTCAGGAGAGGCTAACTTTTTCTGTAAATCATCCAGGAGAAAATCTTGGTACTGAAACATGTGTAAAAGGCAGTTAAGTGACCTCATGGCTAGGGTAGTAGAGGTATATACTTTTTTACCCCATCTCTCCAGGGACCTTGCTTCTCTGTCTGCTGGCAGAGGGTTTTTGGCAGAGGAGGTAGCCACTCCCTTGGGGCCCTGTGAAATAGTTTCTAGATCCACAGAGTGGGCCTTAAAAAGGTGCTTGTGAGTGTCAGGGACCCTATAATATCTGTCCGGCTTGACAGGAGCAGGAGGAAGAGAATCAGGGTTAGCACTGGAGTCAGAGAAAACATCATCCAAAACATCCATAACAGGTGGAATAGCCAAAGGTCTGTGCTGGGGAAGCTTGAGGAAGGTACGAAGCTTTTTCCTGGAGTCAGAGAATTCCTGACCCTGCCATTGGGAATGTTCCCTCATGGAATGCAGGACTTCACCAAAAGAGAAATCCTCTGGAGGGGAGGCAGAGGGAATTGATTTCTCAGCATCAGAGTCCTCGTAGGCCTGGAAGGATTCTTCTTGGGTTTCAGAATGCTCAGAATCCCCAGAGGCTTCATCCGAAGAGAGGTAGTCTGCCTGCTCAGTTCTAGGCCTTTTCTCTGCAGGTGGCTGAGAACCCCTGTCCGGATGAGGCTGAGTCCCCCTGATAAGGGAAATAAGATCTGCAGCCAGAGACATGATCTGCTTATCAAATGAAGGGGCCTGGGCAGCAGGTTTAGGATGAGCCTTGGCCTGACTGGCGGCCTTAGCACGTGCAAAGGCCTTGATGGACATGGATACAGGAGGCCTAGCAGCCCCACGTGCAGGCGTAACCTTGTCCACAGAAATGGTGTCGGGTAGATCCAGAACTTCGGTTTCCGGAGGAAAATCAACAACCGGCACCGGAGAGATCTCTGAGACCGAAGGTCATGTTAACGCTGTGTCGTCGGCCTGGAGCGGTGGATTTACCACTTCCGAAGGGACCGGAGCACTAGCAGAGGGATTAGGAGTAGCATCGGTAGTGGACGCGGGCCGAGGGTGTCGGTCCCGGTCCTTGCGATTTTTAGCAGATTGGGTTGTCGGTTGATCCGACGGCATGATATACGCAAAAGATTCACCGAAAAAGTCCTCGGCGAATTCTGCCCGGCGCCTGACAGTGCACTTATTAAAGCAAGCACAGGCAGCACAGGCCGAGACGTCGTGGTCTGGGCCCAGGCAAGGAAGGCAGAGAGAATGGAAGTCCTTATGAGGTATTTGTTTACCACAAGACAAACAATTATTAACTTTCTCAATTTGTTCTGACATCGGCTGAGGCAAGAATAAATGTTCCCCAATGGGGTACTTAGCTTTTAGATGACTTCGGTACTGAAAACACATGAGCTGACCGACCGGCACTTGCGAACTGCTTCTGCTTCGGGCACCGTGTGGCAAGAAAGACTGAAGAAGATGGCGTCGGCCGATACCTTTATACTCCAGCCGTGGTGACGTCGGAGAGGAGGCAACACCAGCCGACGCCGGACCCAGACTTTGGAATTCGGCCGACCGAGGGCTGCCTGAGGCAGGACAACCCATATGTTATGACTGCAGTTGCATTCTTGAAGGACTTGAGGGGACAATATCCACCAGGACAGATGACTTTTTCAAGTTGGAGTTATCATGATCTTGTGGTGCATGGGGAGTTGCTGAAAAGACCACTGGGCGAAAAGCATCCACTGTAGAAGACTCATGTAAAAACGTGCAAGGGGAAGCGTTATGGCGACCGCCATAAGAATCAACACTTTCAGGACATACCTGGCCTGAATTTTTTTGCTCTGAAGAAGAACATGGACATGGTTTTGAATATCTAAGACCCTTTGATCTGTTAACTTTGCTGAAAGTTGTACGGTGTTCAAGTTGGCGCCTATAAATGTAATAGACTGACAAGGCGACAAGGCAGACTTTTCGAAATTTATAGAGATTCCTAGCCCTCTGCAAATGTGAATGGTGTAAGCTCTGGCTTGGAGAAGTTGATGCCTGGTGGTGGCAGTGAGGAGCCAGTCGTCTAGATATGGAAACACCTGGAATCCTTGCCGTCTCAGGTGAGCCGTAATCGCTGCCATACATTTGGTGAACACTCTGGGAGCTGTAGTGAGACCAAAGGGCAGGGCTCTGAACTGGTAGTGACTGGCCCCCAGCCGAAAGCGGAGAAACCTTCTGGAGCGCCTGTGAATTTTGATGTGATGGTACGCATCCTGAAGGTCCATGGAGCACATCCAATTACCCTTGCCCAGAAAGGGTAGAATGGACTGTAGCGTGACCATCCGGAATCTTGTTCTCTTTACAAACTTGTTTAGTTTGCTGAGATCTAATATTGGTCTCCAGTCCCCTGTCTTTTTCGGTACCAAAAAGAACCTTGAGTAGATTCCGGATCCTAGTTGGTCTGCTGGGACTGGCTGGATGGCTCTTTTTGCTAGTAGTTTTGATATTTCTGATACTGTTAGTTCCCTTAGACCGGGATGAACGTCTGGAAGGGTTCCCTTTTGCTGAATTGGGGTTTGGATAAAGGGAATTTTGTAACCCTCGGATATGATCGACTGTACCCATTTGTCTTGAGTAAGGGAAAGCCAGGCTATTGGGTACAGCGACAATCTTCCCCCGACTGCCTCCGAAGGTGGACAATCGGGCAACATCTCAGTGATGCTGGAAGGGTTTGTCAGAGAGAGGCTCCCTGCTACCCTGATTCTGCGGACCCCCCCTGCCCCTAGGGCGGCGTCTGTTGTTGTTATCCCCTCTGCCTCCCTCTGGGGGTAAACTGACCTCTTGCATCAGGCGTGACTCCTTGAGATTTGCGGAAAAACATTTTCCCACCCTTCTGACCCTTAGGGTATGGTCTTGAAGGGGTGGAGAAACGGACTCCTACGGCAGAAAGAGTCTTGCCATCTTGTTTGCATCTGGTCAAGGTGTCTTTCACTTGAGGTCCGAACAAAGCCGAACCGTCAAAAGGGGAATTTGTGAAGGACGCCTTGAAAGGGTCCGCAAAATTACACAGCCGCATCCAGGCATGACACCTTAAGGCCACTCCTATGCCCGCGGCCCTACTCGCTCCATCGGTTGCATATGAAATTAGACGCATGGAGGAGTTAACAATCGAGTTCAGGGTTCCAAGCTGTGAGTTTATTTTATCCTGGGACCCAGCAGCTGATGGATCCTGTAAGACTTCTCCCAACTCTTTGAGAATATCTCTCTGAAGGCGGGTGAAGTGACACAAGTAATTCAGCGACCGCATGGCAAAGGTCGCTGAAGAAAACATCCGCTTACCATACCTATCCATGGTCCTAGAATCCTTATTAGGAGGCTGGATAGGTACTGAAGGATCAGCTAGTTCCTTCTTGGTAGCTGCAGCCACCACCATGGCATCAGCCGGTACACCTTTTGTTAGAAATTGCTTGTCAACTGGTGCTGTGATGAATTTAGATGGCCTCCGAGGGGTGGGTTCCACCGAATCCGGGGCCGACCACACCTTCTGAGCCACTACTTCCATAAGGGGGTCGAAAGGCGGAGACACCCAGGAGGTGGAGGGTCGAGAACCAAACGTCTCCAGGTACACCGACTCATCCTCGGAAGGATTAAGGGAAGACCAGTTCCCCCTCTGCTTCAGGATTTCTAGGATGTCTGAGAAAGAGATATCCTCAAAGGGGGACTTTGGGGATCCCTCAGACTCATCCAAGTCGGTGTCAGATGTAATGGACTCAGGGGAGTCCACATGCTTCCTCTTACACGGAGGCTCCGCTGACAGGTCAGGAGAAGCCTCGGAAGAGGAAGAAATTCCCAGTGGGGAAACCTGAGGCGTTGGATCTCTGGGTCCGGGAGCAAGAGAGTGGGAAGAGACATCAGCAGGCACTGTAGTGGGAGGAGCTGATGGAGCTGACCATTTACTATGCCCTGGGGCTAGTACGCTCCTCATCACCTCAAGGGGTTCCCCTATCAGAAAGGCCAAAGGGCCCCCGCTCCGAAGAGGTAGGAACCCCGGGCCGCACTGACAGGGAAGGCTCCGAGGCCGATGTCGGGGCCGAGCTCACCAGCACCGACGCTCCGAGAGAGAGAACGGGGTCGGACAATGGTCCGATGCCACTCGCCCCCATGGAGCAAACGAGAGAGATCAGGCACCCGGATCCGTCCAATGAAGGCATCAAGGAGGAGATCGGAGCGGGAGCCGAAGGGGGAGGTATCGGCTCCGACGCCACAACAGTCACGGCTCTGAGGAGCTCCGGCTCCGAACTCTGAGGGAGAGTTGAAGGAGGAAAATTATGTGGAGTCGTAATAGCTACCGTCTGATGAGATGGGCTACAGATCATCTGGTCCAATGCCTGAGACTTTAACAGCCTACTTACCACTCTCTCAAGGTCGTGATCTGAAAGTCTGGACGACCGAGAAGATCGGCTCCGATGGTTCGCTCCAAGAGCAGGGGAGATCTCAGAGCCGAATGGATGGACTCCAATGAAGGGGATCTTGACCTCTTCTTAGATGGAGCCAAAGGAGCCGATGACATGTCGGCTCCAGCCGGAGCCGACAGTGAATGTATGGACTCAGAGGTATCGGCACCGAGTGGTGCCGAGACCAGAACCTGTGACTCAAAGGGATCGGCTCCAGCCGGAGCCGATCTAGGCACAGACAAGGATCCAGCAGCCGAAGGCTTAGTACTTGGAGCAGACGGTTTTGCTGGTTTCGAGAGCCTCCCCGACGCATACTTAGTCGGGGAGCCCTCGGGCTTTAACAAGCCCCTCAGTTTAAGTTTGTTCCTGCGCACCTGCAGGACTCTTGGACTGAATGCATGACATACAGAACAAGAGTCCTGCAGGTGCAGGGGTCTCAGGCAGTAAACACAAGAAGTGTGACCGTCTGTCAGAGATTTTCTGACAGCACGAGTCACACTTCTTAAAGCCTGAGACCTTAGTTTCCTTTGGTTCCTTCAACATAAGTGTCGAGGGGTCACAAAGGTAAGAGAAAAACACACACTCTCAAAAAACTATAAAATAACAATGAAAATGTTAATAAGGAAACTGACACACCCAAACACTCCACAGGATCCCTAAGAAATTTTAGGAAAGGGGCAGGCTTAAGGCCTAACCTAAGAGTGGAGGGGGAGGGATATAATGGATAAAAAGGGAAGGTATAAAACAGTAATAGAGTTAAAGGCAGTTGCTAACTATTGAAAAAAAAAACTGGGTGAAAAAATAACTCAAAAGGGTGACTGAACACTATATAATAAAGACTTACCAGGAGCCGGTAAAAATACGCACCTCGCAAGCGAAAGCGGAAAACGAGATCTGGGGAGTTATCGCCTAGCATCATGGGATATAGGGTTGCCTCGAGCTGGTAAAATAAGCTCTCGAGCTTTAGTAAGTGGCAGAGTCAGAGCCGAGGATCGGCTCCGAACCCATCCAGCAAGAATGAAGGCGAGACTGACAACTTAACATCGAAAATTTCAGGAGTCGGCAGACCAGCACTTGCAAACTGCTTCTACTTCAGGCAACACACGGCAAGCAAAACTGATGTAATGGCATTGGCTGCATGTTTTATACCCCTGACGACCTGACGTCATGGAAGAAGGGACAACAACCGATGCAGGACCCAAGACTTTGTTAATCAGGCCGACTGAGGGCTACTGCAACACAGACAATCCAAATGTAATGACTGCAACAGTGAAACATGAAGAACTTCAGAGAATCCTTACGGACAACGAGGAAAAATGTGCATCCAGAAAAAGAAAAGAATCACTTACCAGGAAGGCAAAAGAAATGGGGCACAGCAGAACGGGGAGGAAAAAGGGAGCGAATATTGAACAGCGAAGAGTACACCTACTGTACTATGTCCTTCCATATCAGTGTTGTAGTATTCTTTATATAACTAAGAGTACAAAAGCTCAACAGGAAACATTGGAGGAGGAAGGCATAAAACAGCCCTCTAGAAACCCATGCAGGATAGCTCTGGCAAAGCCAACTCTTGTTCTGGAAACAACATACAACTTATATTGTTAAGTGAAGGTATGGACAGATCATCAAGTAGCAGCCTGAAAGATGGAATTGTTGTCCAGTCCTTTGAAAAAGGCAGCAGAGGAGGCACAAGCAATGGTAGAATGAGCCTTTACAGAATCATAAAGAAGTTTACCACAAAATGAACAACAAAAACAAATGGCCTTAGAGATACAGGAGGAAATGGTTTCCCTAGAAACAGCTAAACCCAAACACCTGGGATGAAAGGAAACAAAAAAAATTGCTCAGATTTGTGAAAGACCTTAGTCTTACCGAAATACCCAAGCTATCTATGTAAATCCAAGGGGTCATGGAAGCAGAGGCAAAGACGTCCAAGTATGCTGGTACTACAGGAGGGATAGCAGAGGGGGAGGGAAATTCCATCTGCAGAAGCGCAAAATCTCTCTTCTGCACCTCTGTCATTTGGATGCAATCTCACTTGAAATATTCCCTCATTTTGGAGATAGTCTCGCCAAATGTTATGCCCTCAGTTGGGGAATCCCCTTCCAAAGAATCCTCAACAGGAGAGCAGTATTCCGATGGGGAAAGCTAGCTGTAAGGCATAGGAAAGGGACTCAGAGGAGGAGGAAGAATCTTCCTCTTCTGCTTGATGCAGTGGTATAGGTCCAGCAGAAGCAGACCTAGGGCTCAAGGTTGGAAGGGCAGTAGATTGAGAAGCCGTAGGCCTTGGGGCCAAAAAGGCCTGAACCAGGGACTGGGAGAATGCCTGCCAGTCAGGCACATCCTTCTGTTGGGGAAGATATGTGCTTTGTCTTTTGTTTCATTTTTAGGGAAGGAGTCTTGAGTCCTGACTGAGTTGGAGTAAAGCCTAGTATCCAACGTCAGGCCAGGGGTAGAACTGGCTTCCTCAGAGGCGGACAGTAGTACTGGCCACTTGGGAAAACCTAGTTCCCACCCAACATCGGAGACAGTCACAGGTATCTCCACGGATGTGCAGGTCAGAGAAGCAAGGACAGCTTCCTAAGTGGCACCTGCTGAAGTCGCTGAACCTAATGTACATTCCTCAGCCCCTAGACTGGAAGCTGGCAGGACATTTGTACTCAGAGGTGCAGTCTCAGGCTTAACTACAATGTCCTTCCTTTTTGGCAGTTTGGACAGGACGGCCGGTTCAGGATCCATACTGAGGGCCAGGTGCTTTAGACACTGGTCTTCGACAAAGAGCTTAAGGGCTGTGAGATGCCTGCGCAATGTTTTAGGAACAAACGACTGGCAGATGGAACATGCTTTGTAATCGTGGGATGGGCTTGCAAAACAAGCAGAGGTCGTGGCGGTCTTTGTGCAGAATTTGAAGACTGCACTTAGATTTTCTCTTCCTAGATAACATGTGAAAAAAGCAACAAAATTCGAACCGCCATGCTGTAAAATACCAGTTATTTATCATACCAGTTATTTATTAAAACACTCAACATAAGCACTTTCAGGTGAAATACCCTTCATCAGACAATTCATAAATAAACAATCATATTTAAAACACAAACTAGCCAATCACAGTCAATATTGGGCCCTCCCTCATCCTGAGGGTGGGTTTAATGGGAATAACTTCATTCATCCCAGGTGGGCATACCTTTGATTTTATGGTGTTAGAGACTGTTAAGTTATCCAGGAAAAGGGGTGACATAGGCAATTTGACAGAATATATTATGAAAGTAAATGGATTACAGAGATGTGTGCACAAAGACCACTGAAAGCGCTTACGTTGCGCGACTTAATAAATAACTGGTATTTTACAGTGTGGTGGTTTTAATTTTAATTTTTTCTTCACTTGCTCTGGTTGCTGAATTCGAACCTTTAGTGTTCTAGGTCCTGTTTTGACTCTCTTGGACTTCCTCAACCTAAGTTTTAGCCAAAAGTAGAAAACGATTCCCCAATGGGGTACTTATCTTTGTCAAAGTCAGTAACACGAAGCTGAAGCAAGCAAGCCGACATTCAACTGTGGCAGAAAAGTTCTGAGGGCTGTACGTGCGGACATCACATTTATGGCCCACGGTTTATGGCCCCTTTGTGTGATGTCCCACGACCTTACAGCAGCTAGGCTAAGCTTTTGTATAAGAGCCAGATGTTTGGGTCACGTGAAGCGGAGGATCCCACATGTGAGAATGCAGCAACATGAGAATAGGACATCCTTCTCAGTAGCAGGCTGCAGAGAAGGAAAAAAAGAGGGTAAATTAATAGACTGATTAAGGGATGACTCATTGACCACCTTTGGTATAAAAATAGAAGTTATGTCCTTACCATAACGTTCCATGTGGAGTGTTCATCTCGCCTTTGTTCTTACACCTGGGTTCGGAGCCGATCCTCGGCTCCGTGTCGGCCGCTTGACAAAGCTCTGCATCGAGAAGAAGCTCGAGACCAACCTAACTCCCACAATCCCCCCTGCCTTTACCTCAGATCTAGTTTGCAAGCAAACCAGCAGAGAAGAGAAGACAGCATAACACTTTCATACCAACAACAAACACGTAATTACATAGTAGAACAACTGTTCCAGGCAGAAGCCGGAGAACAAACCAGGCACCTAAATTGGACGTTCTTCCTGAGGGAGGGAGGGTGTGAATGTAAGAACAAAGGCGAGATGAACACTCCACATGGAACGTTATGGTAAGGACATAACTTCTATATGTGAGAGTGTTCAATCTCGCCGTTTGTTCTTACACCTGGGTAGCGTCCCTAGCTCCTTGTTCCTGAGGAACTCAAGGGAGAACGTTCCTGAGCACAGTGGAACCAAAGGTTGCCCTGTCCCTAGAAATCCTATCCACTTTGTAATGAGAAATGAAGGTATGTGGTTTAGACCAAGTAGCAGCCGCACAAATAGTGTCTAACGGTAGGCGAGCTGCATGAGCCAGGGATGTAGATACTGATCTTGTAGAGTGGCCTTTGGGCTTGACAGGTAAAGTTTGCTCAGAGGCAGTGTAGACAAAGACAATACAGTCAGTAAGCCATTTAGACAAGGTTCATTTTGTGACCGCCATACCCTTCTTGTTGTCTGAGAAGGCTACAAAGAGCTGGTCTGTTTTCCTGTGATCCTTTGTTCTGTCCAAGTAAAATCTGAGTTGTCTATGAACGTCTAACTTGTGTAACATATATTCCAATTTATTGGAGTGATTCTTGAAAAATGTGGGCAATTCAATGGACTGATTAATATTATTAACGGAGCAGACTTTGGGAAGAAAGGATGGATTAGTGCAAAAAGAAACTCTGTCAGGGTGAAAAATCAAATAAGGATGTTGAACTGAAAGAGCCTGAAGCTCAGATACCCGCCTGGCCGATGTGATAGCCACCAGAAAAAGGGTCTTCCATGACAAAAACTTCAAAGGACAGGAAGAGGCTGGTTCAAAAGGTGGTAGCATCAGCTGAGACAAAAGAAGGTTCAAGTTCCAAGGTGAAGTAGGAGTTCTAACTGGAGGTCTAATGTGGAAGGATCCTTTTAGAAATGCCTTACAAAGCCTGTGAGCCATAATAGGAGCCCCACTTTCTCCCACATGAAAGTTTGATATGGCAGCTAATTGCACTCTCAAAGTGGCAGGAGAAGCCCCTTGGTGGAACAATTCGGTCAAAAACTCCAAGACCTTATTCAGAGGAGCTACTAAGGGATCCAGTTGTGTAGTTGCCCAATGTACAAAACGCTTCCATTTACTGGTGTAAGTCCTCATAGTGGATGCTTTATGAGAAGCCACCAGGATATTTTGAACTGCAGGGGATAGAAGATCAGACCTGGCTAAGAAGGGAAGCGGAGCAGCCAAGCTGCTAGTTTGAGGGAGAGAAGCGACGGGTGGAGAGCCCCTAACGAATGGGTCAGTAGATCCGGCTCTGGGTCCAGGATCCAGGGTTCCTGCATTTGGTGTTCTAGAAGAAAGGGAAACCATATTTGACGAGGCCAGAATGGGGCAATGAGGATAATTGTCCTTTGCAGGTTGCTGGCTTTCTGCAGAAATTTCGAAATCAGGGGAACAGGAGGAAAAGCGTGCAAAGAGACCCGGGGCCAATCGTGAACCAGAGCGTCCTTGGGACTTCCCCTGGAGGGGGTAATAGGGCAAAATAGCTCCTGCATTTGGCGTTCATTGGAGACGCAAACAGATCGCAGGAAGGCTGGCCCCACTTGCGAAAAATCTCCTTCGCAACTGACTGTTTGAGGGACCACTCGTGAGGTAACAGGATGGCTCTGCTCAACCTGTCCGCTATGACGTTGGATAACCCTGGGATGTGCGTTGCTATCAGAAAGCGACCCGTGGACTCCGCCATTGCCAGATTCTCATGGCCTCTCTGCATAGTTGATGAGACTTGGTTCCCCCTTGCTTGTTTATGTACCAGACTACAGACATGTTGTCCGTCTGGACTGCAATTGTCCCTAGAGGAAGAAGGGGAGCAAAGTGTTGCAACGCTAGGAACACTGCCCTCAACTCCAGAACATTGATATGCAGATTGTATTCCAAATAGGTCCATTCGCCTTGGACTGTCTGTCCCTGAAAGATGCCCCCCACCCTATCAGGGAAGCGTCCGTGGTCACTGTTGCTGTTGGAGTGGGTAGCACAAAGGGTCTTCCGTTGGATAGATTGCAAGTTCGAAGCCACCAAGCCAGGTGCGACTTGCATATGTTTGTGATGTAGATCTCGTGTGTCAGGGGTAACTTTTGGAACGACCACTGTGCAAACAGAAGCCATTGAAGAACCCTCATATGCAGTCTTCCCAAGGGTATGGCAATGAGAGAAGCTGCCATGAGGCCTAAAACCTTCAGAACCAGTTTCGCTGGGGACTTTCTGGAAGAGAGAAGAAGAGATATATGATTTTGCAGGGATGCTATCCTTTCTGGGGGAAGCCTTAGAATTAAGCACTGCGTATCCAATTCTGCTCCTATGAATGAGATATGCTGTGATGGCTGTAGTAAGGACTTTTCGAAATTTACGGAAATTCCGAGATGAACACAAAGCTGTAGTGTGTAATCCCTGGCCTGAATCAGTCGACGCTCGGTGGTGGCAGAAAGGAGCCAGTCGTCCAGATACGGAAACACATGGAATCCGAGGCGCCTCAAGTGAGACGCTACCACTGCCATACATTTGGTGAAGACCCTGGGGGCTGAGGTCAGACCAAAGGGCAGGGCTCGAAACTGAAAGTGACTGGCTCCCAGCCGGAAGCGCAAGTGATCCCTGGACGCCCTGGTCATTTTGATGTGGTAGTATGCGTCCTTTAGATCTAGTGAGCACATCCAGTGGTCCTTCTTTAAGAATGGAAGGATCAATTGAAGCGAGACCATTCGGAACTTTTCTTTCTTGATAAAGGTATTGAGTTTGCTGAGGTCCAGAATTGGCCTCCAGTCCCCTGTTTTCTTTGGAACTAAAAAGAACCTTGAGTAAGTTCCAAATCCTCTTTGGTCCGCTGGGACTGGTTGGATGACTTTTTTCTAGCAGTTTTGAAATTTCTGTAGCTGCAGGGCCTCGCAGATGGGGCGGCACATCTGGAAGTCTTTTCTGTGGAATTGGGGGCAATAGAAAGGGAATTTTGTAGCCTCTGGTAACAACGCTTTTTACCCAATTGTCTGATGTCAGATTTTGCCAGGCCTGTGGGTACAAAGCTAAGCGACCCCCGACTGCCTCCAGAGCAGGACAGTCGGGCCTCCTCTCAGGAGTGCTGAAAAGGTTTCCCGGGGAGTGTATCCCTGTCACCTTGGTTTTGCGGACCCCCTCTGCCGCCTGGGTGGCGTCGTCCACCTCTACCCCTCCTCTGCCTCTGGAGGGGTATCACCCTGTGCCCGGAAAAGAACCCTGGGGTTTTCGAAACCACATCTTTCCACCTCGTTGCCCCTTCGGGTACGGTCTGGATGGGGTGGAAAAACGGACTCCGACAACAGACAGAGTCTTTCCCTCTTGCTCACACCGGGTAAGGGTCTCCTTTACTTTAGGGCCAAAGAGAGTGGCACCATCAAATGGGGCGTTAGTAAAGGAAGACTTGAAGGCTTCCGCAAATGAACATTAGCGCATCCAGGACTGCCTATGAAGAGCAATCGCTGAAGCTGCTGCCCTACTCGATCCTTCGGCTGCGTATGAGATCAGCCTCATGGATGAGTTAACAATAGAAGTAAGGGTGTTGAGATGTGCTGTAACCTTCTCTGAGACAGCAGCATCTGTAGTACCCTGGAGGGTATCTCCCAACTCTTTGACTAGATCCCTCTGTAGTCGTGTAAAGTGGGTCAAATAGTTCAGGGATCGCATAGAAAACGCCGCTGAACTAAAATGCGCTTCCCATATCTGTCCATAGTCCTAGAATCTCTATTAGGCGGATGGACAGATGAGGAAGATTCCGACATCTCCTTTTTCGTGGCTGCTGCCACCACCATAGCGTCCACTGGCACTCCCTTTGTCAGATAAGCCTTATCTTGGGGGGCAGTAATAAATTTGTTAGGCTTCCTAGGGACTGGCTCCACCGTGTCAGGTGTCTCCCACGCCCTTCGAGCAATCAGCTCCATTAACTCATCGAAGGGCGGAGTGACCCAAGAGGAGGAAGGGTGAGCACCGAATGCCTTCAGCAAGACTGACTCATCCTCAGAAGGGGGAAGGGATTGCCAATCACCTCTCTGCTTTAGGATCTCCAGGATGTCAGAAAAGGAGACATCCTCCGAGGGTGACTTTGGGGACCCTTCTGACTCATCTAAGTCAGTGTCCGATGTCAATGATTCTTGTGGAGAATCTAAGTGTCTCCTCTTACACAATCTTTTCCTTGGAACTTCCTCGGGGGGGGGGCATCCGAAGAAGCCTCCGAGGAAGAGGGGGCACCCTCTAGGGGTGGCTGAGACACTGGTGCTCGACGCTTGGACGTAGCCGTGGGTGCAGAGGAGGATAACGGCCCTTTATGGGAAGGAGAAGCTGTATCTGCTGAAGTGATTGTCTGAACAGACAACACCTTCCTCATGAGTTCGAAAGCCCCCGGGTCCCGAGTCGAGGTATCCCCCGGTTCCGAAAGCCCCCGGGTCCCGAGTCGAGGTATCCCCCGGTTCCGAAGAAGTTGGAGGAATCCCCGAGACAGGTACCGAAGGCATCGAACCCGAGGACGGAGCTGAGTCGATCCGAGCAGAGGCCCCAAGAGGGAGCGTCGGAACCGAAACATCGGTCCAACTCTCAGTCCCGGAACCCAGGATGGATCTTCGGCTCCGAGACTCCAGTACTGGATCTGACGGAGTCGAGGTGAACGGTACCGACCGAGAAAGGGACGGCTCTGGAACCGAGGGCTCCACAATCAGCAGGTCAGCCTCTCCCGGCTCCGAAGACTGAATAGGCCTCGGAGGAGGAACACGTGGAGATAAGGGAAGGCCTTTGAGTCTCGACACCAGCTGGGAGGAGACCGAGATGAGCTTGGGCAAGGCCGTATTCTCCATCAATTTCTGCACCACGCAGTCCACATCGGTGTCGGAGAGGGGCCTGGAAGAACGCGTCGAAGGAATCGAAGACGGAGCCGACCTCAAAAGTGCAGGAGGAGGGAGCTCCGTCACCGGTTCCGAGACTCGGTAACTGACAACAGTTCACCACTCGGCGCCGAAGTCTGTGGAACCGGTGATCGAACTTTGAATGAAGAGCTCGGAGCCGATGACTTGGGCTCCGACGTCTTCGATTCCTTCGAGGATTTAGATGCCTGGTCTGATGCATCCAGAGCCTCTTGAAAAGTAGGTTTTAGAAGACCCCTATCCATAAGTTTCCTGCGCCTATCTGTCATGACCCTTCCACTGAATGAATGACAGATAGAGCAGTCTTCCTGCAGATGGACAGGGCCAAGACAGTAGACGCAGGAACTATGATTGTCTGTGACAGACATCTTCTGTCCACATTGGCAACGTTTAAAGCCAGACTTAGCTTTTCTGACATGGTAATAAATCCAGAAAACAGTGTACAATCCTGTAATTAATGTCAAATCCAGAGAATAAGTCAAAGCCAGTAATAGTCAAATCCTGAAACTTAAGTCACATCCAGTAGTCAAATCCAGTTAAGGGTGGGGTAGGCCCCGAGGGAACTCAAAAAGTATATAAAGTATATAAAACTTATATACGGACCCGAGAAACCCTCGATACACTACTCACACATACAAACACTCAATCAGAAATATTTGAATACAAAAAACTAATGAAAGAATTATACGAAATAATCAATCTTAGCTTTCAGGTGGTCCGAGCTCAACAAAATGATGCGATCTTTGCAGCGGCAAACTAGATCTGAGGTAAAGGCAGAGGGGGATTGTGGGAGTTAGGTTGGTCTCGAGCTTCTCGATGCAGAGCTTTGTCAAGCGGCCGACACGGAGCCGAGGATCGGCTCCGAACCCAGGTGTAAGAACAAACGGCGAGATTGAACACTCTCACATCAAGTGTTAGTACAAAGAGACACCCTTGTCCCTATAAAAAAACTAATAAACAAACAGCCACGAGGGCCTGGAGTTCAGATATGTGCTTAGCTTAAGTAAGGGTCAAAAGAAGAACAGTCTCAAGTAAAATGCTGCAAGGAAGCTGAAGTTGCAGGCTGAAAGGGAGCCTGAATCAATTTCTCAAGAACAAAACTGAGGGCCCAAAAAGGTGGAATAGGCTTCCTGGGAAGCCTGATATGAAGGATGCCTTTAAGAAACTGTTTGACCTCAAACCTAGAGGCTATTGCAGTGAAGGGCAGACAAGCAGAAATGGCTGACGTGACAGACTTAACTGAAGAATATGCCAACCTAGCATGGAGCAAGTCACACAAATAAGAGAGAACCAGAGGGATCCCCAGTGAAAAGGGATCCTGGCTACAAGAGAAGCACCAAATAGAAAATCTCTTCCATTTGGACAAACATGATTTCCTGGTACTAGGGTTCCTGGCCTCCTGCAAAACCCTAAGCACGTTCTCATAAAAGGTATGCCTAAAAGAGATTAAAACCCTATCACACACAGCATCAGTTGAAGAGTGGCCAAATGAGGATGGATAAGAGACCCCTTTGTCTTGTGTGAGAAGGTCCATCCAGTGAGATACATTTTGATGATTGTTCCTAAGTGAAGAATGGGAACCAATGCTGTCTGGAACCAAAAGGAAATCACCAGAAAGATGTTGGAAGATTCTTGCCTGATCTCGAGCAGGACCACTAGAATAAAAGGAAGGGGGGAAAGAGTAGAAAAACATCCTTTTCCAAGGAAAAGACGGGGAGTACACCTTCCAAGCCAGAGGGCTTAGGACTCTGGGATAGCAGAGAGAAAGTTGTCGATTTAGAGGGGAGGCAAAAGGATCTACCTGTGGAACATCTCACAGATGGACAATGTCCAGAAAAGTACAGTTTTGTACCTACCATAAATGTAGATGTTCAAGTGTTCACACTGCTGCAGTCATCACACTTGGGTTATCCAGCCGTCAGGCGGTCCTGCAGTCGGCCAGAGTTCCAAAGTCTTGGTCCGGCGTCTGTTGCTGTCGCTTCTTCCCTGATGTCAGTGCGCCAGGGGTATACAAGATGCATCAGACGCCATTTTCTTCAATTTTTCTTGCCCCAGATGTCAGGTGCCCCCAATAGGTAGGCAATGTATATTGCTATATAAAAATATACATATCAAAATAAAACAATACCTCCAGTCACAAGCAAATAGACCACAGAGGTTGTATAGGATAGAAAGGTATAGATAAGTCCAGCTAGTTCAGAGAGGATGGAGGGAGGGTAACCTGGACAGCAGCAGTGTGAACACTCTAACATCTACATTTATGGTAGGTACAAAACTGTACTGTGTTCATCGTGTTACACTGCTGCAGTCATCACACTTGGGTTGAATCCCAAAGCTAAGGATGGGTGGTGGAACTAAACAGGGTTTGGAGAGGCTAGTAGGCCCTGCAGAACTGCAGTGGCAAAGCCAGCTCTGGTTTTAGAGTAAAGGTAAGTGATAGTGCTTGGTGAAGGTGTGCACTGAACTCCAAGTTGCAGCCTCCAAAAAATCCTTGGTTGGTACCCCTCTGAGGAAGGGTGTTGATGTTGCTGTAGCCCTGGTGGAATGGGGCCTGATGTTACCAGGCACAGATTTCCCATGGTGTGTGTAGCAGGAATGGATACAATGCCCTATCCATTTTGAAATGGTCTGTTTTGAGATGGCTTTTCCTTGAGATCCTGCAGCATAGGATACAAAGAGCTGGTCAGATTTTCTGAAAGCCTTAGTTTTATCCAAGTAGTAACATAATTGCCGGTGAATGTCCAAAGAGTGTAGGAGTCTTTCCCCTTTGTTCTGGGGGTGTGGATAAAAGGTGGGCAAATGAATGGTTTGGTTTAGGGCCACACTGGATACCACCCTTTGGCATAAAGGAAGGGTTAGTTCGTAAAGAGACTCTGTCTTGATGAAAAATGATGAAAGGCTCCACTGCCATTAGGGGCTGTAGTTCTGAGACTCTTCATGCTGAAGTTACTGCTAGCAGCAGGACAGTTTTCCATGATAGGAACTGTAGATCAGCTGTGAAAGCTGGTTCAAAGAGCGGAAGTGTAAGCTTTTCCAAAACAAAGCTGAGATCCCAAGTTGGTGTCTGTGCTCTCTGGGGCGGTCTTATGTTCTTAGCCCCTCTGAGGAACTGTCTTAGTAATGGATGTGAAAATATAGGAGGATCCGTGTTGTATTGAGCTGAAATAGCTGAGGTGTGGATCTTAATAGATGAGAAGGAAAGTCCTTTGTGCAACATCTCAGTTAAATATTGAAGAATCTGAGGAATATTTGGGACAAGTGGATTTTGGTCTTTAGCCTGGTTCCAGGCGCAGAATCCTTTCCATTTGTCTGAATAGACTTTCCTGGTGCTGGGTCTTCTGGCCTCCAGAATGACGTCCATCACAGCTTTAGAGACAAGTGTTGACTGGTTGTTTAGGCAATTTGCCATGCAACCAGATTTAAAGTCTTGAGCTGGCTGTGTACAATCTGATTGTTTTGCTGAGTGAGCAGGTGAGGAATTGTAGGTAAAATCCATGGTGGGCCCTGAGCCATGTTCCTTAGTATTGGATGCCAGTGTTGGTGTGGCCAGTCTGGAGCAATGAGTATCATTTGTGACCTCTCTAATCTGGCTTTCAGCAGCACCTTTGCCAGAAGAGGCAGTGGAGGAAAGGCATACACTGTCAATGTTTTCCAACTGAATGAGAGGGCATCCACTTTCCAAGCTAGTGTGTGATAGGTCTTTGTGCAAAATTTCCGTAGCTGGTAGTTTTGGGGGGGGAAGCAAACAGATCTATGACTGGGCTTCCCCATTTTTGAGTTATCATTGCGAATACTTGTGGATCTAGTTTCCACTCGTGAGGATCTATGATGTTTCTGCTTAGATCATCTGCCAGTGTGCTTTTCTTTCCTGGCAGGAATTGTGCTTGTAGTTGAACTTGGTAGGTCAGTGCTGTGTTCCACAAGGTCATTGCTTGTCTGCATAGGGGGTAGGAGTGTGTGCCCCCTTGCTTATGTACCACATCACTGTGGTGTTGTCTGTCTTTATTAGGAGTGGTCTTGGATGTAAGAGGTCCTTGAAAGCTGTTAGGGCATTTTGTACAGCTAGCATCTCTTTTTGATTGATATGTAGATGCCTTTGGTTTGCAGACCATTTGCCCTGAATACACTGTCCTGCCACGTGTGCTCCCCAGGCATAATCCGATGCATCTGTTGTTATAGCTTGCCTGGCTGTGGGTAAGGTAAAAGGCTGACCCTTGTTGAGGTGACATGCCTGAGCCCACCATAGAAACTCCTGTTAAAGGCAGGGAATGAGTGGAATTATTGTTTCCAAGCTGTGGCTGTGTTGAGTCCATACGCTTTTCAGATACCATTGTAATTTCCTCATATGCAGTTTTGCAAATGGTATTAGTAGTATGCAAGATGCCATGAATCCCAAGGCCTGCAGAATTTTTCTTGCAGGGAGTTGGGTCTTTGTTGCCATCATTTTGAAGTATTGAGTCAGTTGTCCTTGCTTGTCTGGCGCGAGATAAGCCATCTGGGCCATTGTATTTAAGCTGGCACCCAGGAATATTATGTCTTGTGAGGGCACTAGTTTTGACTTCTTTTCGTTTACTGTGTACCCTAGGCAACTTAGTAGGATTTTGACAAACGCCAGATGCTTTAATAGAATGTCCTTGCTTTCTGCTTGAATAAGGCAGTCGTCCAGGTATGGATATATTTGAATCCCTCTGTCTGCAGTATGCAATTACTGGTGCCAGGCATTTTGTGAAGACCCTGGGTGCAGTAGATAAGCCAAAGGGCAGTGCAGAGAATTGGTAATGGGTTGAACCTGCAATAAATCGGAGGTATCTTCTGCAATTTTGTCTGATAGGGACATGCAGGTATGCCTCCTTGAGGTCCAACGTTACTAGCCAAGCCTTCTTGCCCAGCATGGGAAGAAGTTGCTGTAGTGTTAGCATCTTGAATTTGGGTACTTCCAAGAATGTGTTTAGAATTGAGAGGTCCAGAATGGGTCTCCAGGCTTTGTCCTTTCGGGGAACTAGAAACAGTCTTGAGTAAAATCCTTGTCCTTGCTCCTGTATAGGAACCCGTTGAATGGGTCTCATGTCCATGAGGGCTGAAATTTGCTTTTGAGCTTCTGCCCATTGATTTGGTGGCAGGTTTGGCATTCCTTTTATCCTTGGTAAAGTGTGAAAGTGGAATCTGTATCCTTGAGATACAATATTTAGGGCCCATTTGTCTTTTGTGATGATGTGCCAATTGCCTGCAAAAAGTACTAGTTTCCCCCCAAGGGAGCTGCCAATAGGGTTTTGCTTGGTAGTCTGAGGGGTAAATTGTCTTCTGGTAGTTTGAGACCTGTCTTCTCCTCCTTTTTGGGTTGTGGCACCCCATTGTCGAGGCTGGTAAGAGCCTTGTGGCTGGCCTCTGCCCCTTGGGCGTCTGTATCTGCCCCTCTGTGGTCTGGCAGAAGCCGGAAAGGACCAGTTTTTGGTTGGCCAATTTCTGCTGAAACGAGGGGGTTGAACATGTAAAAAAATCCTTGACCGTCTGCATAGATTTTGCCTTATCCTCCATTTTCTTTAAAACTTCTTCTGCTTTTACATCAAATAAAACATCCTGCTGTAAAGGTGCATCAAATAACTTTGCTTTAACATGATCAGGTAAAGTTTCTTCTTTTAACCAAGCATGCCTACGTATGACAGACCCTGTCACTGCTGCTCTACAAGAAGCTTCCAATGAATCAAATCCACATTGCAAAGTATGTTTTCCCACTTGTTCAGCTGAATGCAACAAATCTTGCATTTCCTTGTAATCTGGCTGTTCTGTATGTGCGAGCATTTTTTGTTTTAATTGAGACATCAGATATTGCTGATATTTCAGCATGTGAAACTGACAATTTAAGGCCCTCATAGCTAGAGTAGCTGAGGTATATACTTTCTTTCCCCATCTGTCTAGTGCTCTAGAATCCCTTTCAGAGGGCACAGGATTTTTAGCAATAGAGGCCTTAACCCCTTTGAGACCCTGGGAAATGGTTTCTGGGTCAGCAACAGGGCTTTTATACAGGAATTTGTGAGGGTCAGGGACTCTATTATCTGTCTGGTTTGGCTGGTGCAGGAGGTAGCGAGTATGGGTTAAGGTTAGACTCTGAATATACATCATCCACAATGTCTAACACAGGTGGAATAACAAGTGGTCTATGCTGGGGTAGTAAAAGGAACTCTCAGAGCCTTTTCTTAGAATCAGAGTAATCCTGGCCTTCCCAGTAGAAATGTTCCCTCATAGTATGTAAGGTTTCCCCAAAACAGTAGTCTTCTGGGGGAGATGCAGAAGGGATAGACTCTTCAGCATCAGAATCTTCCTAAGGGGGAAAGGAATATTCCTGTTCCTCAGAAGAGTCTGAGGAAATTGAAACCTGGTCAGAGGATATGTAGTCCTCCTCCTGCCTTGGCCTTTTATCAGGAGGGGGATGGGAACCCCTGATTAGGGTATTTAAGTCTTCAGCCATCTTAAGCATCTGTTTCTTAGGCATGGGGCCTTGTACTGGAGACTGCTGTACAGTCTTCTTTGTTTTTAAAGGAGTTTTTAGTTTTGTATAGGATTTAATAGTGAGTGCAGTTGGTCTGAAGACACCTTCTGCAACTGAAGACGTTTCAACTGCACCAGAATCTCCTTCAGGCATGGAGTCTGAAGGGCCTAAAGGTAAAGGTTACGGAGGCCTAGCAATCCCCGCTTGTGAATCGGATGTCGCCTGGGGTTCTGAATCAGCGGTCGTCAGGGGCTGTGTAGGTGCCTCACTGAAAACCAGAGAACCGGCGACTGGCCTAGCAGAGGCCTCGGAGTCCGGTTTGGACCTCAGCTGTCTGTCCTTATCTTTGCGTTTTTTATGCATTACGGTCGTCAGTTGCTCCGACGGCATGGTATAATTAAATTTCCTACCAAAATAATGTCGGGCAAAATCAAACTGACGTTTAATAGTTCGTTTAATAAACCTAGCACAAAACAGACAACCTGTGACGTCGTGGTCTGGGCCTAGGCAAGGAATACAATAAGAATGAAAGTCCTTATGAGGTATTTGCTTCCCACAAGAAATGCAATTGTTAACTTTTTCTGACATCGGACTGAGGCAAGAAAAGGTTCCCCAACGGGGTACTTAGCTTTATGAAGACTTTGGTCTGAAATTCGATTTGAAAATCTCAGGAGTCGGCCGACCGGCACTTGCAAACTGCTTCTGCTTCCGGCACCGCACGGCAAGAAAGACTGAAGAAAATGGCGTTGGATGCATCTTGTATGCCCTTGGCGCACTGATGTCAGGGAAGAAGCGACAGCAACCAACGCCGGACGAAGACTTTGGAACTCTGGCCGAATGCGGGACCACCTGACGGCAGGATAACCCAAGTGTGATGACTGCAGCAGTGTAACACGAACATCACACCACTGTGAAGCATCCATTTATGAGCTTGTGTACTGGACCTGCTCAGAGTCTGGCACTCTGTCTCTGACGGAATGTGCATAGCTGATGAGTTACTTGATACTGGACAGCTAGAGCCCAGACCTGAAGAGCAAGTCTGCAAAGAAGGTAAAACAGTGTCCTGTTGATATACCACATCACTGTTGTATTGTCTGTGAAAACTAAGAAAGGCCCAGGAAGAAAGAAAAAAATGAAAAGCCAAAGGAGGGCGCTCACCTCCTTTATGTTGATGTGATCTGACCTCTGATGGGAAGGCCAGAGACCCTGGAGCATGATGGGAACCAAATGAGGATCCTCACCCTCTGTCAGAGGCATCAAAAAGAATTCCTGGTATGGGACTGGATGTTGTAAAGGAAACACTGGATTGAGAAAAAACTGATTAATCCACCACTGAAGTTTGAGTTTGAGACACAGAAGAAAGGGAACTAGGAAATCCAGTGGATGACTGTGTTGAAACCACACTGACTTGAAAAAACACCGTAGTTTGCTCATGTGGTGCCTGGTAGCATAGGAATGGTGGAAGCCATGAATCCTAGAACCCTGAGAAATCCCCAGTTGTGACTGAAGCCAGAAGAAGACAAGGAGACTGAAAGAAGGTGGTAAGAGACAGGGCCTTGGGTGGAAGCAGGGATGCCAGCGTGGGAAAAGTCTGGTTTTGGTTCCTGCCACACATCCTGAGAAGGAACCAGTACTGATTTCTGAAAATTTATAGTAAACACCAGTCTTTGTAACAAACAAATACTAAACTGGAGGAGCTGAAGCAAGACCTCTTGGAATGAAGCCTGAATAAGCAGGTCATCTAGATAACACAATATTTGAACTCCTCTCATTGTGCAGAAGGGAATGACAGCAGTGAGGCATTTGATGAATACCCTTGGAGCAGTGGAGAGGCCAAAGAGCAAAGCAGAGAACTGAATATGTAAGGAAGAAAAGTACAGTTGTGTACACTTGCCATAAATGTAGATGTCTGAGTGTATTCACTGTTGCAGTCATTACACATTTGGGTTATCCTGCTGGCAGGTTGCCCTCAGTCGGCCTGAATTCCAAAGTCTTCGGTCCTGAGTCAGTTGCTGTCGCCTCTTCCCTGACGTCAGGTCATCAGGGGTATAAAACATGCAGCCGATGCCATTTTATTCAGTTTTTCTTGCCCCAGATGTCAGGTGCCCCCTAAAGGGTAGGCTAAAATTATGTAAATAAAACATACATGCACCAGAAATAAGCTTTACCTTCATCTATAAGCAAATACACCACCTAGGTTGTATAGATTAGAGAAGTAAAGATAAGTTCCAGCAAAAGTAAGGGGGATGGCGGGTGGGTAACCTGGACTGCAACAGTGAAAACACTAACATCTACATTTATGGTAAGTGTACACAACTGTACTATGTTCTTCGTGTTTCAGTCATTACATTTGGGTTTTGTCCCAAAGCTATGGTTGGGGAGCTGGAGCTAAATAGCATTAGGAGCGGCTAAGAGGCCCTGCAGAACTGCAGTGGCAAAGCCTGCCCTGGATTTAGAGTAAAGAGGCAGATTGTAATGTTTTGTAAAGGTATGCACTGAACTCCAAGTGGCAGCCTCTAAAATGTCTTTGGTTGGTCCTCCCCTGAGAAAGGCTGCAGAACTGGCTGCAGCTCTGGCTGAATGTGGCCTAATGTCCTTAGGCACTGGTTTGCCATGCTGTGAGTAGCAGAATCGAATGCAGTGACCTATCCACTTTGAAATAGTCTGCTTGGAGATGGCCTTTCCTTGTGATGCTGTGGCATACGCCACTAGTAATTGTTCTGTCTTTCTGAAAACTTTAGTTTTGTCCACGTAGAATCTACGTTGTCTGTGTACGTCCAAAGAATGCATAATTTTCTCCCCCTTGTTCTGTGGATTTGGATAAAAGGTTGGCAAATGAATAGTTTGGTAAAGGGCTACACTGGATACCACCTTAAGCATAAATGTAGGGTTTGTTCTAAGACCGACCCTGTCTGGATAAAAAATGATAAAGGGATGCATGGCCATGAGAGCCTGTAGCTCTGAAACTCGTCTTGCAGAAGTTATTGCTAGGATCAGAGCTGTTTTCCAACATAAGAATTTTATATCTGCAGTAGCAGCTGGCTCAAAAGGAGGTAAGATGAGTTTTTCCAAGACATAATTGAGGTCCCATGCAGGTACTGGCATTCTCCTTGGAGGCCTTAAGTTTTTGGCTCCTCTGAGGTATGCCTTAATAAAGGATGAGAAAAAGAGTGGTGGCTCTGTATTGTCATGAGCCAAAATGGCAGAGGCATGGATTTTAATTGATGAGAAAGACGGGCCTTTGGTCAAGCATCTCAGTTAAGTTTTGCAAAATCTGAGGAATATTTGGGACAACTGTATCAGTTCCTTGAGCTTGGCTCCAAGCACAAAATCTCTTCCATTTTCCAGCATAGGATTTTCTAGTACTAGGCCTTCTGGCTTCTAAAATGACATCCATCACAGCTTTACTGAGAGGTGTGGTTTGTATGGCTACATTATCCGCCATGCTGCCAGGTTTAGGGTCCTGAGTTGACTGTGCAAAATCGGACTGTTTTGCTGGGACAGAAGATGAGGTATTTGAGGTAAGGTCCAGGCTGGGCATTGGGACAAGTTCCTTAAGATCGGATATCAGTGCTGGCGTGGTCAGTCTGGGGCAATCAGAAACATTTTTGGTTTCTCCTGCCTGACCTTTAAGAGTACCTTGGGGAAGAGAGGTAGTGGAGGAAAGGCATATACTGACAGGTTTGTCCAGTTGAAAGATAAGGCATCCACTTTCCAAGCTTGTCTGTGATGAGTTCTTGTGCAGAATCTTATTAGTTGATAGTTTTGAGGGGAGGCAAATAGATCTATGTCTGGGCATCCATCTCTTGGTTATCATGCTGAAGACTTGTGGATCCAGGTAACACTCGTGGGGATCCATGAGGTTTCTGCTTAGTTCGTCTGCCAGTGTTTTCCTTTCCTGGCAGGTATTGTGCCTGCAGATGAACTTGATAAGTCAATGCTGTGTCCCATAAAGCCATGGCTAGTCTGCACAGGGGATATGAATGAGTGTCCCCCCTGTTTATGTACCACATGGCCGTGGGGTTGTCTGTCTTTATCAGTAGTTGTACCGGATGAAGTAGGTCCTTGAAGGCTGTCAGGGCATTTTGAACAGCTAGCATGTCTTTTTGATTGATATGCAGATGCTTTTGGTTTGTGGACCAGGTGCCCTGAATGCCTCTTCCTGCCATGTGTGCCCCCCAGGCATAATCTGAAGCATCAGTCGTTAGGCTCTGCCAAGCTGGGGGTAGTGAGAATGGCTGTCCCTTGTTTTGGTAACAAGCCTTTGCCCACCATCGAAACTCCTGTTGCAGGCAGGGAATTAGAGTAATCATTGTTTCCAGACTGTGGTAAAGTTGCGTCCAAACACTTTTTCAGTACCATTGGATTTTCCTCATATGCAGTCTTGCATATCTAATTAGTAAGATGCAGGATGCCATGAAGCCCAAAGATTGCAGAATTTCTCTTGCAGATAATTGGGCCTTTGTTGCCATTTCCTTGAAATAGATAATCAGTTGCCTTTGTTTGTCTGGAGTCATCTGGGCAGTTGTATTTAAGCTTGCACCCAAGAATATTATCTCGAGAGGGGGTACTTGTTTTGATTTCTTTTTGTTGACTGTGTACCCTAGGCATGTTAAAAGTCTTAACACAAACGTCAGATGCTGTAGTAAAATGTCCTTGTTCTCTGCTTGTATGAGGCAGTCGTCCAAGTAAGGATATATTTGTATTCCTCTTTGTCTGCAGAATGCAATTACTGCTGCCAGGCACTTTGTGAAGACCCTGGGCGCAGTAGATAAGCCAAAGGGCAGTGCAGAGAATTGGTAATGCTTTGAGCCAGCCTTGAATATGAGGAATCTTCTGCAGGTTTGTCTGATTGGCACATGCAGGTATGCCTCTTTTAGGTCTAAAGTCACGAGCCAAGCCTTGCTGCCCAGCATGGGCAGAAGCTGCTGTAAGGTCAACATCTTGAATTTTGGTATATCCAGGAAAGTGTTTAAAATAGATAGGTCCACTACTGGTCTCCATGCTTGGTCCTTTCTCAGTACTAAGAACAGTCTTGAGTAAAATCCTTGTTCCTGTTCTTGCTGAGGCACTTGATGAATAGCCCTCATGTCCATGAGAGCTGCGACTTGTTTTTGAGCCTCTGCCCATTGATTTTTTTGGCAGGTCTGGTGAACCGTTTGCCCTTGGCAGGGTATGGAAATGAAACTTGTAGCCTTGAGACACTATATCTAGAATCCATTTGTCCCGAGTTATAATGTGCCAATTTTGAGAAAAAAGTGCTAGTTTTCCCCCTAAGGGTGCTGCCAGAAGGTAAGTGCTTGGTGCAGGCAGGGGGAAGTCATTGGGACGGTTTCCTGAATGATTGTGATTTGTCCTCTCCACCTTTGAAGGTAGAGGCACTCCACTGCTTAGACCTGTAGGATCCTTGCAGCTGTGATCTGCCCCTTTGAGGTATGTCTTAGACTGGGAAAGGACCAATTCTTTGTAGGCCAGTGTCTGCTAAATCTAGGTGGCTGTACCTGTAAGAAATCCTTGACCGTTTGCATAGATTTAGCTTTGTCTTCCATTTTCCTTAACACCAAACAAGGTATGTTGTAAAGGTGCATCTAATAATGTTGCTTTAACATGGTCAGGCAGATTTTGTTCTTTTAACCAAGCATGCCTCCTATTGACAGAACCCATAACAGCAGCCCTGCAGGAGGCCTCCAGAGAATCAAAACCACATTGCAAAGTATGCCTTCCAACTTGTTCAGCTGCATGCAATAAATCTTGTATTTCTTTGTTTTCTGCACATTCAGAATTTGCCATCATTTTCTGTTTAAGCAGTGTCATGATATACTGCTGATATTTGAGCATATGAAACTGGCAATTTAAGGCCCTTATAGCCAAAGCAGCAGATGTGTAAATCTTTTTCCCTCCCATCTATCCAGAGCCCTAGAATCCCTATCAGAGGGGGTATGTTTTTTTGTAGTAGAAGCCTTGACACCTTTTGGACCCTGAGAAATAGTTTCTGGGTCTGAAGAAGGGTTTTTGAAAAGGAATTAATGAGAGTCAGGGACCCTGTAGTATCTGTTCGGCTTAACAGGAGCTGGAGGTAAAGAATCAGGGGTCAGACTGGACTCTGAGAACACATCATCAACAATGTCCAACACAGGTGGAATAGCTAGAGGCCTGTGTTGAGTTAGTAAAAGGAAGCCTCTGAGCCTTTTCTTAGATTCTGAAAAATCTTGGCTCTCCCTGTGGAAGTGCTCCCTCATGGTATGCAAGGTTTCCCCAAAAAGAGTAGTCCCCAGGAGGAGAAGCTGAAGGAATTGATTCTTCAGCATCAGAATCCTCATTGGGGGGGGGGGGGGGGGGGAGAATATTCCTGATCAGAAGAGGAATCAGAAGAAATGGAAACCTGATCTGAAGATTCATAGTCTGAATCCTGCCTAGGCCTCTTATCAGGAGCGGGATGGGAACCCCTGATCAAGGTAATTAAGTCTTCAGCCATTTTGAGCATCTATTTTTTGGGCATGGAGGCCGGTCTTTGTGGCTGGTGAACTTGCTTCTTTGTCTTTAAAGGGGTTTTAGTCTTTGAAGTTGGTTTAATACATAATTGTTTAGGTCTGAATACACCCTCAGAAGCTGATGCCTGCTCAGCGGCTCTGGACCCATCTGAGGGAATAATCTCAGAGGCTACAATACCTTGAGTTTCCTGCGTCCTGGCCGACTCCACGTGGGAGTCGGTAGAGGCCTACGTCTCTAAAGTAGCAGGCGTCAGGGGCTGCGAAAGCGCCTCACTGAGAACCAACGACTTGCTTAGGAGAAGCTTTGTCATCGGTTTTGGACCTCGGTTGCCTGTCTTTCTTTTTCTTTGCATTTTTTATGAACTCCGGTAGTCAGATGGCTATCCGACAACATTGTATAATTAAATCTTTGCCCAAATTAGCTTAATGCAAAATCGTACAGACGCTTAATAGTGCGTTGGTTAAATCTAGCACAAAACCGACAACTAGCAACGTCGTGGTCAGGGCCTAGGCAAAGAATACAGTAAGAATGAAAGTCCTTATGAGGTATTTGCTTCCCACAAGAAATGCAAATAACTTTTTCTAACATCGGTCTAGAGCAAGAAAAAAAAGTTTCCCCAACAGGGTACTTAGCTTTTAATGAAGACTTCGGATCTGAAACTCGAACACGAAAATCTCAGAAGTCAGCCGACTGGCACTTACGAACTGTTTCTGCTTTGGGCACCGCGCGACAAGAAAGACTGAATAAAATGGCGTTGGCTGCATGTTTTATACCCCTGATGACCTGACGTCAGGGAAGAGGCGACAGCAACCAAAGCAGGACACAAGACTTTGGAATTCAAGCCGACTGATGGCAACCTGCCAGCAGAATAACCCAAATGTAATGACTGAAACAGTGAAACACAAAGATCATCAGAAATGTAAAAATTTCCTGAAAAGGGGATGGATGGGGATGTGCAGGTAGGCAACCTTGAGGTCGAAGGATACCAAGAAGTCCTGTGAAAGAAAAGGAAAGGACAGGGATTGAAGGGATAACATCCAAAAGGAAGGCACCTTTGGAAAGGTGTTGAGCTCAGAAATGTCCAGCATAAGACTTCAGGTCCCTTTCTTCCAGGGAACCAGAAACATCTTGGAACAAAAACCTTTGCCTTCCAGGGGAGGGGGTACAATCTGAAAGGTGCCCTGAGCCTGAATCAGGTCTGGAAAGAAAGGAAATTGTTCCTGAGGAGATTGAGGGATGTCCAGAAAAGGAGGAATGGATTTCCATACCATGAAATATCCTTGGCAGATGATGGACAAAACCCAAGAGTCCGGTGTGACACCTAAGAAACTGGGAGGGGAAAGAGAAAGATAGAAGAACCTGGCCTAGGGAAAGGGGAAGTAAACCATCAGATACAACTGGGTTTGTCTTGAAAAGGAGGTTTCTGAGAAGTAGGAGTTTGAGTAGACTTAGCAGGGGTAAACACCTACAAAGAATAGTTTTGTAAAATCTTACCATAACCATAGATGTTCTTCTCTTCCATGTTGCAGTATTCTTAGTGTGGGATTCCCCGCCTTAGATGACCCGAATGTCAGCTCTTATACAAAAGCTTAAGCCTGGCTGCTGTAGGTGTGTGGGATGTCACATGTAGGGCCATAGACCAGGGACTTTAAATGTGACATCTGCATACGCAGACCTCAGAACTTAAATGCCCAGTTGGACAGTCCCATAGAGAGCAACAAGTGATGTCAGCCAGAGGTGCAATGTGTCATATGCTGGCTAGTCTGACCCTGGTCTAGGGTAGAGCCTCAGAGTGCCCTTAAAACAGGTCAATAGTAAAAAAAAAAAAAAGGGGGGGGGGGAAGAGGTGGGTAGGAAGGAATACTGCAACATGGAAGAGAAGGACATCTATGGTCACGGTAGGATTTTAGAAAACTATTCTATGTCCTTCTATTCCTACGTTGCAGTATTCTTATTGTGGGAAGAGTACCACAGCTTAATTAGAGGGAAAGGTGGAGACGGATGTAGATGATTCCACAAAACCCTGCAGGATTGCTCTAGCAAACCCTACTCGGGCTCTAGAGAAATGCTCCAATTTGTAGTGTCTGGTGAAGGTGTGAATTGTGGACTAGGTGCTTGCTTTCAGGATGGAGGCTATGTCGAGGCCATTGAGGAAGGGTTTGGAGGTTGCCACACCCCGGAAAGAATGAGCTCTTACTCCCTGGGTTAAGTGCTTGCCATGGTGGGAATAGCAGAAGTAAATAGTTTTCCTAATCCAACAAGAAATGGTTTGCTTAGAGACTGCCTTTCCCAGGGCCCTAGGGTGGAAGGATACAAAGAGAGTTGGTTAGATTTTCTGATGGACTTAGTTTTGTCTAAACAAAAAGTACAGTTGTGTACACTTACCATAAATGTAGATGTTAAAGTGTATTCACTGTTGCAGTCATTACATTTAGGTTATCTGCCTGCAGGTAGCTCTCAGCCGGCCTGAATACCAGAGTCTTGGATTCCTGCGTCAGATGCTGTCATTTCATCCATGACATCGTATAGTCAGGGGTATAAAACATGCACCCGATGCCATTACATCAGTTTTTCTTGCCCCAGATGTCAGGTGCCCCCACAAAGGGAAGCAATTATATGTTATGTTACACCTCCATCAAAAAGCAAATACACCAGAAAGCTTAAAACAAGAAGCAAAGGTAGAGCGCCAAGGGAAGTCAGAGGGTTGGAGGGAGGGTAATCAGGACTGCAACAGTGAATACACTCGAACATCTAAATTTACGGTAAGTATACACAACAGTACTATGTTCTTCGAGTTTCACTGTTGCAGTCATCACACTTGGGTTGATTCCCAAAGCTGAGGAAGGGTGGAGGCAGTCATAAAATAGTAGGGCTGGCTAGCAGGCCTTGTAAGACCACTGTGGCAAATCCAGCTCTGGATTTAGAAAAGACAGGTAAGTGGTAATGCTTGGTGAAGATGTGTACAGAACTCCAGGCTGCAGCTTCCAGAATGTCCCTGGTAGGGACTCCCCTAAGAAATGCTATTGAGGTAGCCCTGGTGGAATGAGTTCTGATCCCCTGTGGGGTAGGTTATTTCCATGGTGCTTGTAGCAGAAATTGATGCAGTGTGCTATCCATTTGGAAATGGTTTGATTTGAAATGGCCTGCCCTCTGCCCCTCTAGCAAAGCTGTCTAGCACCTGCTCAGATTTTCTAAAAGGCTTAGTCTTGTCAAAGTAGAACCCGAGTTGTATGTGCACGTCCAAGGAGTGCAGGATCCTTTTCCCTTTATTCTGAGGATTAAGGAAGAAGGTCAGTAAATGGATGGATTGGTTTAGAGCCACACTGGACGCCACACCTTGGGCATAAAAGATGGGTTAGTCCTGAGGGAAACCCCGTCAGCATGGAATATAATGAAGGGTTCCACAGCCATTAGTGCCTGTAACTCAGACACTCTTCTTGCTGAAGTGATGGCTAGAAGTAAGGCTGTATTCCAAGAGAGGAATTTTAACTGTGCTGTAGCAGCAGGCTCAAAAGGGGGAAGCGTGAGCTTCTCTTGTACAAAGTAAAGGTCCCAGGCAGGGTTGGGCACTCTCCTCTGGGGTCTTAAATGGTTAGCTCCTCTCAGGAACTGTTTGACCAGAGGGTGGGAAAAAAGAGACGGCTCAATAGTATAATGAGCTGAGATGTCCGAGGCATGAATCTTAATAGAAGAAAAGGATAGGCCTTTGTGCAGCAGCTCTGCTAGGTAATCTAGGATTTGAGGTAAGGTGGGCATGGCTATGTCCTTTCCTTGAGACTGGCTCCAAGAACAGTATCTTTTTCATTTTTCTGAATAGGATTTCCTAGTACTAGGCCGTCTAGCCTTAAGGATGACGTCCAGTACCTGTTTGCTGATGGTTGCTGGTGAAGTATTCAGGGAATAAGCCAGGCTGCAAGGTTCAGGGTTGGCGGCTGAGGATGCAAAATCTGTTCCTCCTGATGGGACAGCAAGGAGGGGGTCTGATGTAGGTGC
Source organism: Protopterus annectens (assembly GCF_019279795.1). Classification (NCBI taxonomy): domain Eukaryota; kingdom Metazoa; phylum Chordata; order Ceratodontiformes; family Protopteridae; genus Protopterus; species Protopterus annectens. The sequence continues at coordinate 357,888,792 of NC_056747.1, read as the reverse complement.
CAGGGTGGTACTGCTGCCAGACTGCGTAGGAGTGGGTACCAGTGTTGGCGAGGCCAGTCCGGAGCAATAAGGATTGTCCTGTTTGATCTTGAGTAGTACTTCTGAGAGGAGGGGCAGAGGGGGAAGGCACAAATTGAGATGTTACTCCATGTAAAAGATAGGGCATCCACTGTCCATGCTTGGCTGTGGGGATTTCTGGTGCAAAATTTGCTATATTGATGGTTTTGGGGGGAGGCAAAGGGGTCCACCTCTGGTGTCCACCACCTGTGGGTAGAAGTTTGAATGAGTTGGGTTCCAGTTTCCACTTGTGTGGGTCCAGTAGATTTCTGCTTAAGTAGTCTGCCAGTGAATTGTGTTTGCCTGGCAGGAATTAAGCTTGCAGTTGCACTTGGTTGCTCAAGGTTGTGTTCCACATAGCCATGGCTAACCTGCAGAGTGGGTAGGAATGAGTTCGCTCCTGCTTATGTACCACAAAGTACAGTTGTGTACACTAACCATAATGTAGATGTTCGAGTGCATTCACTGTTCAGTCATTACATTTAGGGTTATTTGCTTGCAGTAGCCCTCAGTCGGCCTGATTAAAGTCTTGGGTCCTGCATCGGTTGCTGTCCCTTCTTCCATGACGTCAGGCCGAATGCAATACATCCTGTAAATCTTTATTTTCCACACAGTCAGAAATCAACATCATTTTCTGTTTAAGCAGTCCAATAATATACTGTTGATATTTTAACATATGAAATTGGCAGTTTAAAGCCCTGACTGCCAAGGTCACAGAAGTATAAACCTTTTTACCCCATCTATCCAGCGCCCTGGAGTCTCTATCAGAAGGGGTAGGATTTTTAGCAGTAGAAGCCTTAATGCCCTTGGGCCCCTGAGAAATGATTTCTGGATCTGCAACAGGATTTTTGAAAAGGAACTTGTGGGACTCTGGAACCCTGTAGTATCTGTCAGGTTTACTAGGAGCCGGAAGCAGAGAATCAGGGGCCATACTGGATAACGATAACACATCAACAATGTCTAGTACAGGAGGTATAGCCAAAGGCCTATGCTGATGTAGAAGGAAATCCCTAAGTCTCTTTTTTGAATCAGAAAATTCCTGACTTTCCAAGTGGAAATGCTCCCTTAAGGTATGTAAAGTTTCCCCAAAAGAAAAGTCCTCATGGGGGGGAAGCAGAGGGAATGGAATCCTCTGCATCAGAATCCTCATAAATAGGTATGGATAAATCCAGGTCATTAGAAGAGTCAGAAGACACAGAGTCCTGATCAGAAGATTAATAGTCAAGCTCAGCCCTAGGCCTCTTAGAAGGGAGGGGTTGAATACCCCTGATTAGAGTAATTAGATCTTCAGCCATTTTGGCCATTTGTTTTTCAGGCACAGGGGCCTGAACATGTGACCTGGGCATCGTTTTTTTAGACATAGAGCGAGATTTAGGCCTTAGTATTGAAAGTGGAGTCTGTTTAATATGCAAGTCTGTAGGCCTGAATACACCCTCAAAAGCCGGTGCCTGTACAGTGGCTCCAGACCCATCCAAAGTAGAGACATCCGCGGGTTCCATAGGTGAAGCATCTTGTGGCATACTCCGAATGGGTCTCAGTAGAGGCCTGCGAGTCAGAAGTAGCAGGTATCAGGGGCTGCATAAGCACCTCACTGAGTACCGGCGAACTGGCAAATGGCTTAGGAGAAGCGTCGTCGGCAGTTTTGGACCTTGACAGCCTGTCTATCTTTGCATTTTTTCAGAATCCCAGTAGTCGGATGGCTAACCGCCGTCATTTCTGGATAATTGAACAGAGAACCGAAATATTTAGAGGCAAGAATGTACAGACGATGGACAGTGCGCTGATTGAAGCACAAAACTAACAGCAATGTACATCGTGGTCAGGGCCTAGGCAAGGAATACAGTACAAATGAAAATCTTTATGAGGTATTTGCTTTCCAAAAGTAATGCAATTATTAACTTTTACTGACATCGGGTAAGGAGCAAGAAAAAAGTTTCCCCAACGGGGTACTTGGCTTTAAGTTGAAGACTTCGGTTCTGAAACTCAAAAATGAAAATTTCAGGAGTCTGACAACCGACACTTGCGAACTGCTTCGGCTTTGGGCACCACACTGCAAGAAAGACTGATGTAATGGCGTCGGCTGCATGTTTTACACCCCTGACGACCTGACATCATGGAAGAAGGGGACAGCAACTGATGCAGGACACAAGACTTTGTTAATCAGGCCGACTGAGGGCAACCTGCCAGCAGATTACCCAAATGTAATGACTGCAACAGTGAAACACGAAGAACATCTGTACTATGTTCTTCGTGTTTCACTGTTGCAGTCATTACATTTGGGTAGATTCCCAAAGCTAAGGTTGGGAGGAGGAATTTAAATAGAATTAGGACCAGCTATAAGGCCCTGCAAGACTGCAGTGGCAAAACCAGCTCTGGATTTAGAGAAAATTAGCAAATTATAATGCTTGGTGAAAATATGTACAGAACTCCAGGTAGCAGCTTCTAGGATGCCCCTACAGGGACACCCGTAAGAAAGGCTGTAGAGGTAGATGCAGCCCTGGTTGAATGGGGTCTGATGCCCTCTGGGATAGGTTTTCCATGGTGCTTATAGCAGAAATGAATGCAGTGACCTATCCATTTTGAAATGGTTTGTTTTTAAATAGCTTTCCCCTCTGTCCCTGCAGCAAATGCCACCAGCAGTTGTTCAGATTTCCTTTGAGGTTTAGTCCTGTCCAAGTAGAATCTAAGCTGTCTGTGCACATCTAAAGAGTGCAGTATTCGTTCCCCTTTGTTCTGTGGGTTAGGAAAGAAGGTAGGCAAATTAATGGACTGATTAAGAGCCACACTGGATACCACCTTGGGCATGAAGGAGGGATTGGTTCTGAGGGATACCCTGTCCACATGAAAGATGATGAAAGGTTCCACTGCTATAAGGGACTGTAATTCAGATACCCTTCTTGCAGAAGTGATTGCTAAAAGGAAAGCTGTTTTCCAGGAAAGAAATTTTAAATCTGCAGTAGCAGCTGGCTTGAAAGGAGGAAGAGTGAGCTTCTCAAAGACAAAGTTAAGATCCCAAGTTGGAGATCTTAAATGTTTGGCCCCTCTGAGGAACTGCTTGAGCATGGGTGAGAGAAGAGTGGAGGCTCTGTGCTATAATGAGTTGAAATGGTTGAGGCATGAATTTTAATGGAGGAAAAAGACAAGCCCTTATGAAGCATCTCAGTCAAGTATTGTAGAATCTGAAGTAAACTGGGCATTGCTGCGTTCATTCCTTGAGATTGGCTCCAAGCACAGAATCTTTTCCATTTTGCAGCATAAGATTTTCTAGTACTAGGTGGTCTTGCCTCTAAAATGATATTCATCACTGATTTACTAAGGGATTTTAAAGGAGAGATTAGGTAATTAGCCAGGCTGCTAGGTTCAGGGTTTGCAGCTGAGGGTGCAGAATCTGGTTCTCCTGCTGAGACAACAGGGAAGGAGTCTGAGGCAGGTGCCATGGAGCCAAGCGTGACAAACTGCGCAAGAGTGGGTACACCAGTGTTTGTGAGGCCAGTCTGGTGCAATTAAAATCGTCCTTGGCTTGTCCTGTTTGATCTTTAGTAGCACCTTGGAGAGCAGAGGCAGTGGAGAAAAGGCATAAACTGAATGTTTTTTTCCAGCTGAAGGATAGAGCATCCACCTTCCAAGCTAGCTTGTGGGGAATCCTTGTGCAAAATGTGCCCAGTTGATGGTTCTGGGGAGAGGCAAACAGGTCTATATCTGGGCTCCCCCATTTGCTTGTCAACCTGTTGAAAATCCTTGGTTCCAGTTTTCACTCTTGTGGGTCCATGAGGTTTCTGCTTAGTCCGTCTGCCAGTGTATTCAGTTTTCCTGGCAGGAATTGAGCTTGTAGATTCACTTGGTAGCTCAAGGCTGTGTTCCACAATGCCATGGCTCGTCTGCAGAGGGGGTAAGAATGTCTACGCCCCTGCTTGTTTATGTACCACATGACAGTGGCGTTGTCCGTCTTTACCATTAGTTGTCCTGGAAGAATGTGGTCCTTGAAGGCTGTCAGAGCATTCTGTACAGCTAACAGGGAAGTAAATAGTGTGGGAAGAAATAGACAGGGAATTGTTATGGCTAGGCTTGTACAGGCCCTAGGGCCGATAGCCTAGTGCCAACATATGAACCTATTTCCTTTTGATTTATGTGCAGGTGCATTTGACTTGGGTTCCATTTGCCCTGAATGCACTTCCCTGCCAGGTGAGCCCCTCCCATGCATAATCTAATGCATCTGTTGTTAAGATTTGGGTGGCAGGGGGTAATGTGAATGGTAGTCCCCTGTTTTGGTGGCAGGCCTCTGCCACCAAAGAAACTCTAGGCGTAGGTAAGGTATGACAGGAATCCTTGCTTCTAGATCCTGTGAATGTTGACACCATTGGCTTTTGAGATACCATTGTAGTTTCCTCATATGCAGCCTTGCATACGGAATTAGAAGAATGCACGCCATGCACCCAAAGGCTTGCAGTATTTGCCTTGCAGATAGCTGGGTTTTTGTGGCTACTTGTTTGAAGTAAGTTGTCAAATGAATCCGTTTTGCTGGCGTGAGGAAAGCCATCTGGGAAGTTGTATTCAAGCTTGCTTCCAGGAATATAATTTGTTGACAGGATACCAGGTGGGATTTCTTTTCGTTTATGGTGAACCCCATACAAGTCAGTACCCTTTGAACAAAGGCCAGATGATTCAAAAGAATGTCCTTGCTTTCTGCCTGAATTAGACAATCGTCCAGGTATGGTATATTTAAATATTTATTTGCCTGCAAAATGCAATGACTGGAGCTAGGAACTTTGTGAATACCCTGGGCGCAGTAGATAAGTCAATGGGCAGTGCAGAGAACTGAAAGTGCATGTAGCCTGCTTTGAAGCGTAGGTATCTTCTGCAAGACTCCCTGATAGGGATGTGCAGGTATGCTTCTTTTAAGTCTAGTGTTGCCAACCATGCATCCTTGCCTAGCATAGGAAGCAGCTGGTGAAGAGTCAGCATTTTGAATTTTGGAATCACCAGAAAGGTGTTTAGAATAGAAAGGTCCAGGATAGGACGCCATGTATTGCCTTTTCAGGGTACCAGAAAAAGTCTCTAATAGAAACCTTGTCCCTTTTCTTCTTCTGATACCAACTTAATAGCCCCCATGTTTGAGAGAGACAGAGAGAGAGAGAGAATTTGATTTTGGGCCTCTACCCACTGATTTGGGGGTAGATCTGGCCACCCGCTTGGTGTTGGTAATGTGTAGAAATGAAATCTGTAACCTTGGGACGCTATATTTAAAACCAATTTGTCCTGGGTAATGAGTTCCCAGTTTTTGGCCTGCAGACCAATCTTTCCACCTAAAGGAGCATTCAGTTGGGAAGTGCTTGGAAGTTTTAAAAGCAAGTCACTGAGACAGTTTTCCATAGGGGGGAGTCTTACTACTCCCAGGTTTGGGAGCGGAAACCCCCCACTGCTTAGTCATGTGTGTCCCTTGGGACTAAAACCTGGGGTTTCTGCTGTGTCTGGCTTTGGCTTGAGAAGACCTGGAAGGGGCAGGAAAGGACCAATTTTTAGAGGGCCAGTGCCTACTAAAGCTAGGAGGCTGAACTTGTAAGAAATAGATTTAGCTTTATTTTCCATCTTTTTACGAACTTCCTCAGCCTTGATGCCAAACAGGCGGTCCTGATTTAAAGGAGCATCCAACAATTTAGCTTTAACATGATCAGGCAAACCTTGCTCCTTAAGCCAAGCATGCCTCCTGAGCAAAGACCCAGTAACAGCAGCCCAGCAAGAGGCCTCTAATGAATCAAATCCACATTGCAAAGTCTGTTTTCCAACCCATTCAGCAAAATGCATTAAATCCTGTAATTCTTTATTTTCAGCACAGTCAGGAAGTAACATCATTTTCTGTTTAAGCAATCCAATAACATGCTGTTGATACTTTAACATATGAAACTGGCAGTTTAAAGCCCTAATGGCCAAGGTTGCAGAAGTGTAAACTTTTTTACCCCATCTATCCAGAGCCCTGGAGTCTCTATCAGAGGGGGTAGGATTTTTAGCAGATGAAACCTTCATGCCCTTGGGTCCCTATGAAATAGTCTCTGGATTCTCAATAGGATTTTTAAAATGGAACTTGTGAGAATCAGGAACCCTGTAATATCCGGCAGGTTTTCTGGGAGCAGGAGACAAAGAATCAGGGGCCAAACTAGATTCTGAAAAGGCATCAACAATGTCTAGTACAGGAGGTATAGCTAAAGGCCTATGCTGAGGCAGGAGTAAGAAATCCCTAAGCCTCTTTTTTTAATCAGAAGAATCCTGGCTTTCCCAGTGGAAATGCCCCCTTAGAGTATGTAAGGTCTCACCAAAAGAAAAATCCTCTGGAGGGGAAGCAGAGTGAATAGAGTCCTCTGCATTAGAATCCTCATAAGTAGATAAAGGCAAATTCAGATCATCAGAAGAATCAGAAAATTTAGAATCCTGTTCAGAAGACTCAAACAACTTTAGTCCTAGGTCTCTCTTAGAAGGGGGAGGTTGGCTTCCCCTGATTAGAGTTATAAGATCTTCAGCCATTCTTATCATTTGTTTTTTTAGGAATACAGTCCTGAGCATGCAGCCTGGGTGTCTGTTTCTTAGGCATGGTTCGAGATTTTGGCCTAAATGAAGAAGGAGGCATCTCTTTAATATGCAAGTCCATAGGCCTGAATACACCCTCAGAAGCTGGTGCCTGCACAGCGGCTCTGGACCCATTCAAGGTAGAGACATCCACAGGTTCCACAGTTGAAGCATCTCACGGCATACTGGACTCCGAATGGGTTTCAGTCGAGGCCTGCGAGTCAGAAGTAGCAGGTATCAGGGGCTGCGAAAGCGCCTCACTGAGTACCGGCGAACTGGCGACTGGCTTAGTAAAAGCGTAGTCGGCAGCTTTGGACATCTGTGGCCTGTCTCTATCTTTGCATTTTTTCGGAATCCGGTAGTTGGATGGCTAACCAACGACATTTCTGGATAATTAAACTGAGAACTCAAATATTTAGAAATAAAAATATACCGACGACGGATAGTGCGCTGATTAAATAAAGCACAAAACCGACAGCAAGGTACGTCATGGTCAGGGCATAGGCAAGGAATACAGTACGAATGAAAATCTTTGTGAGGTATTTGCTTTCCACAAGTAATGCAATTATTAACTTTTACTGACATCGGTAAGGAGTAAGAAAAAGATTCCCCAACGGGGTACTTAGCTTTAGTTGAAGACTGGTTCTGAAACTCGAAAATGAAAATTTCAGGAGTCGGGGCGGCCAGCACTTGCAAACTGCTTCTGCTTCAGGCACCGCATGGCAAGAAAGACTGATGTAATGGCATCGGTTGCATGTTTTATACCCCTGACGTCATGGAAGAAGGGACAGCAACTGAAGCAGGACCCAAGACTTTGTTAATCAGGCCGTCTGACAGCTACTGCAAGCAGATAACCCTAAATGTAATGACTGCAACAGTGAAACACAAACACCACCTGTGGTGTTGTCTTTTTATCAAGAGTTGTCCTGGAAGGATAAGGTTTTTGAAGGCTGTCAGAGCACTCTGTACAGCTAATATTTCTTTTTGATCGATATGTAGGTGAATTTGTCCTGGGCTCCATTTCCCTTGAATGCATCAGCCAGCCATGTGCACCTCCCATGCATAGTCTGATGAGTCTGTTGTCAAGGTTTAGGTGGCGAGGGGGTTGAGTGAAAGTGAGTTCCTTGTTGTGGTTGCAAGCTTCTGCCCACCAAAGGAACTCTACCCTTAGACAAGGAATGATAGGAATAATTGTTTCCAGGTCCTGAGAATGTTGGCACCAGAGACTTTTTAAAGTACCATTGAAGTTTCCTCATATGCAGTCTTGCATATGGAATTAGTAGAATGCACACAGTCATGAACCTTAGGGCTTGCAGTATTTTTCTTGCAGACAGCTGGGTTCTGGTGGCCATTAGTTTGAAGTAGTTTGTCAAATAAACCTGCTTTTCTGGAGTAAGGAATGCCATCTGGGAAGATGTGTTCAAGCCTGCTCCCAGGAATGCAATCACCAGATGTGATTTATTTTCGTTGATGGTGTACCCCAGAGAAGTTAGAAGTCTTTTTACAAATGCCAGGTGCTGAAGTAGCAATTCCTGACTGTTCGCCTGAATCAGGCAATCGTCCAAGTATGGATAAATTTGAATATTTCACTGCCTGTAGTATGCAATGGCTGGAGCCAGGCACTTTGTGAATACCCTGGGCACAGTAGATATGCCAAAGGGAAGTGTAGAGAACTGATAGTGCATAAAGCCTGCCCTGAAACGTACACATTTCCTGCAAGATTCCCTTATGGGGATGTGCAGATGTCCTTCTTTTAGGTCTAGGATGACTAGCCAGGGTCCTTGGCTAGCATAGGAAGCAGCTGTTGTAGTGTAAACATTTTGAATTTTGGGACCAATAGGAAGGTGTTGAGAATGGACAGGTCCAGGATAGGGCGCCAAGAACCCTCTTTCTGGGCACCAGGAACAGTCTTGAGTAGAAACCCTATCCTCTCTGCTTTACTGGAACAGGTTGAATAGCCCTGATACTGAGAATAGAAAGTACTTGCTTTTGAGCCTGTGCCCACTGGTTTGGAGGAAGGTCTGGCAAAGTGTCTCTAATGGTGGGCCCAAACAGAGAAGATCAAAGGCAGCATTGATGAATGCTGTTTTAAAGGGCTCTGCAAAACCAGACAATTGCATCCAGGTATATCTCCTGGTGTCTATGCCTGAACCTGCAACCCATGAGGAACCTTCAGCTGCATGAGAAATTACACTCATGGATGCATTAGAGAGATAGTAGGGTGGCTAGTCAAAAGGAATAAGTCTTTTCTTTCACCAACATGGATTCAGGTAGACTTACAAAGTTCCTACATTAAGTTCCCTTGTAATTTAAATAAAACATAGATGGGTGCTGTATGGAGCAACAGGAAACCACTGGATAGGAAAGGTTTCAATAAAACAATTTTTTTAGACGAAGCAATCTAGTGACATGTACCAGATAGTTAAGTGACTTGTAAAGCAAAGGTCGCTGAGGAGTAAACTCACTTCCTGTATCTTTCCAATGCCCTAGATTCTCTATTAGGGTGGTGGACAGAGGAGATGTGTTTAGCAAAGCTCCTCCTTGGTGGCTGCTGCAAAGACTATGGCATCTATGTGGATTCTTTTACTCCAAAACTATTTATTTTGGTGATCCAAGGATCTTATCTGGATGCCAATGAATCTGTTCTACAGTATCCAGTTCCTTCCATGCCCGACGGAAGACAAGATCTATAAGCTCATCTGCCGGGGGGGGGGGGGGGGCAAATGTAGATAGGCTAGACCTAAACCCTTAAAGGAACACCAATTCCTCCTGGGAAGGGTTTTTGGAGGACCAACCACCTTTTCGGTGTAGGATTCTAGAATGTCATCAAAGGAGATGCCTTCTGGTGGTGATCTTGGGGACCCTTCCTCTATCAAAATCAGTGTCTTCGGTTAAGGACTCCTGAGGGGAATTTGGGTGCCTCCTTTCGCACAACCTTTTACAGTGGACATCTTCAGTGGGGTACTCTGGAGAAGTATCAAAAGAGGTGGGAAGTTCCCTAACCGGAACTGCCTGGAAGCTCTTACAGGCTGGCTGTCCTTGAGGAGTAGGATGCAAAGACTCAAACAGGATCCAAAAGGGAAACAGGAATAGGACCTGAAGAGATAAGACCTGAAACAGCTCTCAGGTGAAAGTCCTCTCCACCACCTTGAAGGCAGATGACAGGAGAAACAGAGGTCAATCGCATCAGAGCTGACACACTATTCAGATACGACTGGGACCCCAGACTCTCAGCTCTGATGGAGGAATCAGAGCCAAGCTGTCTAGTGCCAAGGCTCAAAGGGGAAATGATGGCTCTGAAAGCTTTGGAGTCTAAGTCATCTCCCCAGAACCAACTATCTGACTCTAAGACTTGCCCTGCTCAAGGGGAGTCGGACACAAACAGGTCAAGAAAGTTGTTGGAGATGAAGGAATCTTCGGGTCCGATGCTTCGACTCTTGGAGGTCTTGGATCTGAGGGCTCTGAAGCAGTAAGCTGGATTGGAGAAGGAGAAATGATGATATGAGAAGATGGCTTGGACTCACGGAGCCAATGGGAGACAGAGCTGGTGAAACCCCCATTTGGATCTGTATTCTGATGAATTTTCTCATCATTCTATCCACCTCTGCTTTAGAAAGACTTCGGGAAGACCTGACTGAAGAGGAAGTGGAAGGTCGTCGAAATGACTTTTTTGGTGTTTCCTGTAAGAAAAGACACCTCAGTCTTGGTGACAATGGCTCCAGAGAAAGGGAGACTTGGAAGTTGAAGTCAGATCAGACTGCCTGGGTATCTTTGAGGGTAGCTCAGACACTGGAGCAATCTTAGCAGACCAGACAGGAGAGAGCTTTCTCTGCTCCTTGGGCTCCGCTGATTTAGATTTTTGTGAGGTTGAAATAGATGATGCAGAAGCAGGGATAAGGCCCTTAAGTACCAGCTTGTTGCTTCAGTCACTGACAACACTGGCACTGAGACCAGCACAAGGAGTGTCCAAATGAGAAGGGCCTATGCAATAAGTGCTCTCCCTGTGGGCATCAGACTTGGGAATCTTATGCCCACAGGAAGTGCATTTCTTAAAGCCAGTAGGCTTTTCAACCATAACTATAAACTGTAAAACAAGGCCAAAAATACCAGCAAATAAAGAAAAATTTTAAGGAGATTTTTTTGAAATAGGGAATAGAAAGGAAAAGAAAACACTATACCAACAACGGTAACTAGACTACCTTATAAGAAGGTAACAGAGAAATATCAACAATGGTAAAAAGAGATTCCAAAAGAAGGTATATAAAGGGAATTACTAAGTGGGTAAGATAGCATGGCTATAGACAAGTTATATGAAAGTAAAAGGAGATAAATTTTAAAGTTTTTTTACTCACAAACGCGAAGAAAATAACTGCCTGAACTCTAGAGAATGCAATCCCAGCAGAATAGTTAGCTGCAAATGAGATCTGAGGTAAGGCAGTGAACAGGGGCATTATGGGTAAAAGGAGGAGCTTGAGAGTCAGATACTAGAACCTTGAGAAAAGTGGCCAAGTCAGATCCAAGGATCACATCCAAGACCCATTCGCTGAATGAATAAAAATGACATCAGATCCATTATGATTACAGCTGGCTTACCTTAAAAAGTGTTCAGTGATTTTGATCTTAAACTGTCAAACTGAGCTGGCTGGGGACACTATGATAACACAGACACAGGAAGGAGGTCTTGGGCACTGAAAAAATTTACCTCCTAACAGCAATCAATGTGTATCAGTATGAAGCAGCATAGGTCAAGAAACGGTTACTGTTATGATAACACTACCAAGCAAGGAGGCAAGAGCAGAGTGTGGAATCCAGAAAAGCCAGTGGTCAAAATTAGAAGTTATGTACCTACCATAACGTTCCACGTTAGTTGTCTTCTCTTGCCTTCTTTCTTGCTGGATGGGTTCGGAGCCGATCCTCGGCTCCGACTCGGCACTTGCTAAGCTCGAGAGTCACTTTTACCAGCTCGAGGCAGCCCCATATCCCATGATGCAAGGCGGTAATTACCAAGATCTCGTTTGGTATCTAGAGGAAAAACTGCCTATAAAAGCTTTCCATCCAGGAAAGAGGAACAACTAACCTAAAAAGGCTGTAAAGGGAAACCAGGTAATCAAGGACAAGAACTAACTGGTGTCCAATGAAGAAGAATCTTCCAGAGAAAAAGGGAGATCAAGGTCTGTCCAGGCTAGGGGGACAGGAGGGAAGGACGCAAGAAAGAAGGCGAGAGAAGACAACTAATATGGAACGTTATGGTACGTACATAACTTCTAAATGTTAAGTTGTCAATCTCGCCTTCATTCTTGCTGGATGGGACCGCGTCCCTAGCACCTCTATCCTGGGTGGCTCAATGGAACAGACTCTTGAGAGCAGTGGAACCAAAGCTTGCCCTGTCCCTGGAGGCCAAATCCAATTTGTAATGAGAAACGAAGGTATGAGGAGTGGCCCAAGTGGCTGCTGCACAAATAGTATCTAAGGGTAGCCTAGCCTGAAAAGCTGTAGAAGTGGCTAGACCTCTTATGGAATGAGCTTTAGGTTTTGAGCTCAGCTGTTTGCCCCTAAGCTGATAAATGTCAGAAATGGTGGAAGATAGCCATCTGGATAAGGTCACTTTAGAAACAGGGAGACCTTTTCTATTTTCAGCATAAGAAAGGAAGAGCTGATCGGACTTCCTAAACTGCTTCGTTCTGTCCAAGTAATATCTGAGTTGGCGATGAACATCTAGGTAATGTAATTTTTGTTCCGCCCTGTTGGAATAATTTGGAAAAAATACAGGAAGATCAATGGATTGGTTTAAATTTGTCTTAGAAGCAACCTTGGGCAAAAAGGATGGATTGGTTCTCAAGGATACTCTGTCCTTGTGGAAGACCAAATAAGGGGGACGAACACAGAGGGCATGAAGTTCAGACACTCTTCTAGCCGAGGTAATAGCAACTAGAAAAAGTGTCTTCCAAGAAAGGAACTTTAATGAACATGAAGCAGCCGGTTCGAAAGGGGGAAGTATCAAGGATGTCAGCACTAAATTTAGGTCCCACTGTGGTGGAGGATCCCTAACAGGGGGTTTAAGAAGGAACACTCCTTTGAGAAAGGCTTTACAAAGTTTGTGGGACATAATGTTGTGGTCTGCAAACCCAACATGGAAGTTCGAGATTGCTGCCAACTGAACTTTGACTGTGGAAGACGAAGAACCTGAGTGAAAGATTTCCGCTAGAAAATCCAAGACCGACTGAATAGGGGCAGTAAAGGGGTCTATGTTCTTAGATTTTGCCCAAAGGGAGAAGCGTTTCCACTTGCTAGAGTAAATCCTCCTGGTAGAGGACTTAAGAGAAGCTACTATGATATCTCTAACGGGATTAGAGATCATAGGAAGCCTGGCTAAGGAAGGAAGTGGAGCAACCAAGCTGTGAGGTTGAGGGAAGGAACGGACCGGTGCAGTTGACCCGACTAGTAGGTCAGAAGATCTGCAGCTGGGTCCAGATGCCAAGGCTGCACCAAGAGATGGCGATGAAGGAACGGGAACCAAATTTGTCGAGGCCAGTAAGGGGCAATGAGAATCATTTTGGCTCTCAAGACGGTAGCTTTCTGGAGTACTTGTGGTATCAAAGGAAAGGGAGGAAAAGCATAAAGGAGTCCCCGGGGCCAATCTTGGGTAACAGCGTCTGGGGGGATGGCCTGGAAGTGGGAAGAGAGAGAAAAAGTCTGGGCATTTGCTGTTTTGAGGTGTAGCAAAAAGATCGCAGCATCGGCGGCCCCACATCTGAAAAATCTCCTCCACTATGGATTGCTTGAGAGACCACTCGTGAGGCATGAGTATAGCTCTGCTCAATCTGTCCGCTAAAATGTTGGTTTTCCCGGGGATATGCGTTGCTACCAGAAACCGATGAGAAGAGATCGCCCATTGCCAAAGTCTGAGAGCTTCTCGACACAAGGGATAGGACTTGGTTCCGCCCTGCTTGTTGATGTACCACACGACGGACATGTTGTCCGTGTGAACTGCAATAGTCCCTAAAGGAAGAAAGTCGTTGAGGGCTTGCAACGTTAAAAGCACTGCTCTCATCTCTAGGACATTTATGTGCAGGTGGTATTCGAATGGTTGCCATGTGCCATGAACCATCCTGCCCTGATAATGCCCCCTCCCACCCGATCAGGGAGGCATCCGAAGTGACCGTGGCTACCGGGGCCGGGGGAACAAATGGTCTGCCCTGATGGACTAGAGGAGAGGAAATCCACCAGGATAGATGGTTCTTGCAGGTTTGTGTCACCAGGATCTTGTGACGCATGGGAAGCTGCTGGAAGGACCATTGGGTGAACAACATCCATTGTAGGAGACGCATGTAAAAACGGGCCAGAGGAAGAAGTGCGATGGCAGCTGCCATGAGGCCCAACACTTTCAGGACCAACCTGGCTTGTACCCTTTTTGCTGGATAGGATGATCTGAACGTGGTTTTGGATATCTAGGATTCTCTGACTTGTTAGGTTTGCTGACATCCGAGTAGTGTCTAGATTTGCACCTATAAAGGTAATAGACTGGCAGGCCGATAAGGAAGACTTTTCGAAGTTGACTGAAATTCCGACCTGACCGCAGAGACGTAGAGTGTAATCTCTGGCTTGGAGAAGTTGATGCCTGGTGGTGGCTGAGAGGAGCCAGTCGTCGAGATACGGAAACACCTGGAATACTTGACGTCTCAGGTGAGCCGTGACCACTGCCATGCATTTGGTGAACACTCTGGGGGCTGTAGTGAGACCAAAGGGCAGGGCTCTGAATTGAAGATGACTGGTCCCCAGCCGGAAGTGGAGAAAACTTCTGGAGCGTCTGTGGATTTTTATGTGATAGTACGCATCCTGAAAGTCTATGGAGCACATCCAGTTGTCTTTGCCCAGAAAAGGCAAAATCGATTGAAGTGTGACCATCCGAAATCTTGTCTTTTTGACAGACTTGTTGAGCCTGCTGAGGTCTAATATTGGTCTCCAGTCTCCCGTCTTTTTGGGGACCAAAAAGAACCTTGAGTAGATTCCGGACTCTAAATGATCTGTTGGTACTGGCTGGATGGACCTTTTTTTTAGAAGCTTTGAAACCTCTAGTTTTGCAATTTCCCTTAGACCGGGTGGAACGTCTGGAAGGGAACCTTTTTGAGGGAAGGGGCTTTCCTCGAAAGGAATCTTGTAACCCTCGGATATGATCGACTGTACCGATTTGTCTTGAGGGAGGGAAAACCAGGCTTCTGGGTACAGCGACAATCTCCCCCCGACTGCCTCCAAGGGTGGACAGTCGGGCAACACCTCAGGGATGCTGGAAGGGCTCGTCAGAGAGAGGCTCTCTGCTGCCCTGGTTCTGCGGACCTCCTCTGCCCCTAGGGCGGCGTCTATTGTTATTACCCCCTCTGCCTCTGCAAACTGACCACGTGCGTCAGGCGTGACTCCCTGAGATTTTCGGAACCACATTTTCCCTCCCTTCTGACCTTTGGGGTAAGGTCTAGAAGGGGTGGAGAAACTGACTCCTATGGCAGAAAGAGTCTTGCCGTCTTGCTCGCACCTGGTCAAAGTGTCCTTCACCTGAGGGCCAAACAATGTTGTCCCATCAAAGGGAAAATTTGTGAAGGACTCCTTAAAGGGGTCTGCAAAATTACAGAGCCGCATCCAGGACTGACGTCTGAGAGCCACTCCTGTGCCTGCAGCTCTACTCGCCCCATCGGCTGCATAAGAAATGAGCCGCATGGAGGAGTTGGTTATGGAATTAAGGATTCCCAGCTAAGAGGCAATTTTTTCTTGAGCCCCTGCCGCTGACAGATCCTGTACTACTTCACCCAATTCTTTGAGGATGTCTCTCTGGAGTCTGGTGAAGTGACATAAATAATTCAGCGAACGCATAGCAAAGGTCGCTGAGGAAAACATCTTCTTGCCATACCTGTCCATGGACCTAGATTCCTTGTTAGGAGGATGGACTGGCACGGAAGGATCTGCAAGTTCCTTTTTGGTGGCGGCTGCCACCACCATGGCATCAACCAGGACACCCTTAGTAAGAAACTGCTTTTCAGCGGGGGCCGTGATAAACTTTGAAGGACTCCTGGGGACTGGTTCCACCGAATCAGGAGATGCCCACGCCTTTCGAGCTATGACTTCCATTAGGGGGTCGAAAGGCGTAGACACCCAGGAGGTGGAGGGTCGAGATCCAAAAGCCTCTAGGTATACCGATTCATCCTCGGAGGGATTAATGGAGGGCCAGTTCCCCCTCTGTTTGAGGAGTTCAAGAATGTCTGAAAAGGAGACATCCTCAGAGGGAGATATCTTGGGGACCCCTCCGACTCATCTAAATCAGTATCTGATGTTGTAGACTCAGGGGAGTCTAAGTGCTTCCTCTTGCAGGTCCTCTTACGCGGGGGTTCTCCTGAAGGATCAGGAGAAACCTCGGAAGAGGAAGTTCTTCCCAATGGGGAGACCTGGGGCGATGGATCTCTGGGTCCGGGAGCAAGAGAGTGGGAAGAGGCATCTACAGGCACCATAGAGGGAGGAGCTAAAGGAACCGACTGCTGACTAAGCTCCGGGGCTAGCACACTCCTCATCACCTCGAAGGCTCCCCTCCCAGGGAGGGCCGAGAGATCCCGCTCCGAAGAAACAGGGATCCCTGGTCCCACCGAAAGGGAAGGCTCCGAAGCAGATGTCGGGGCCGAGCTCACCAAGGCCGAAGCTCCGAGAGGGAGAGCGGGGTCGGACAAGGGTCCGATGCCACTCGCCCCCTCGGAACCGACCAGGGAAGCCCGACACCCAGATCCCTCCAAGGAAGGTCGCAAGGAGGAGATAGGAGTCGAGGATGACGGAGCCAAAAGGTGTGGTATAGGCTCCGAAGCAGCAACAGTCATGGTACCAATAATCTCCGGCTCCGAACTCTGTAGGAGAGTCGAAGGAGGAATTTCAGAAGGGTGTAGAATAGCGGTCGTCTGTTGAGACAGGCTATGGAGCATCTGGGCTAGTGCCTGTGATTTTAATAGCCTACTCACCACTCTCTCTAAGTCATGGTCTGAGAGCCTGGAAGACCTCGACGATCGGCTCTGATGGCTCCGCTCTGAAAGCAAGGGGGAGGCTGGAGCTGAGTGTATAGATTCCAATGAAGGAGATCTAGACCTCTTTTTCGACGGAGCCATTGGAGCCGAAGAACGTTCGGCTCCAAGCAGAGCCGACAACTTGTCGGCTCCGAGCAGAGACAAAGATATCTCGGCTCCAGCCGGAGCCGAGACATGCTTCGACGCTAGGGTGTTGGCTCCAGCCGAAGCCAGGGTATCGGCGCCGAATGGCGCCGGTACTGAAGCTTCCAACAAGGAAGGATCGGCTCCGGACAGAGCCGATGTAGACTCCGGCGGAGTCGGAACCAAGACCACAGACTTGGACACCGAAGTCTGGGTCTTGGGAGGCTTAGAGGGCTTCCCGGAGCCGACCTTGGCCGGGGAGCTCTCAGGCTTAAGAAGACCCCTGAGGATCAACTTATTTCTACGTTCCTGCAGGACTCTCTGGCTGAAAGAATGACAGATAGCACAGGAGTCCTGCAGGTGTAGGGGTCCCAGGCAATAAATACAAGAAGTGTGACAGTCTGTCAGAGACATCTTCTGACAGCACGAGTCACACCTTGAAACCTGAGACCCTAGTATCTTTGGACATGTCTGAGTCCTAAACACACACACACACACCAATCAGACCAAAAAAGACACTAATAACTAAAAATTAAAACAGTGAGACACAACACCCACACACCCAAGGAAAATCCTGACAGGAACTGTGAGGGTGGGTAAGGCCTAAGGCCCAAAACACAGAAACTATGAATAAGGGAACTAAAGGGAAATGGGTATGGAGCTAAGTGAATAAGGTTCACTAAAAAATTATAAGGAATAAAATTTGAGGGTATTGGGATACCTAAATCTATCACAAAGAGCAATGAAAAATCACTTACCAGGAGCTGGTAAAAAGGATGACCTTATTAGCGAAGCGGCAAACGAGATCTGGGTAATTACCGCCTTGCATCATGGGATATGGGGCTGCCTCGAGCTGGTAAAAGTGACTCTCGAGCTTAGCAAGTGCCGAGTACCCATCCAGCAAGAATGAGATTGACAACTTAACATCGGTTCTTTAGCCATTCACTGTGAAGTTTAATCGAATGTTGCAGGTCACAACCCACAGCAGTGGAGCACACTTGCTGCATATTAAGTCAGCTCTTAACGCATCTTACCTGAACTGCAGGAAAAGTCTCAGAACTGGAGGGGGAAAGACATCCTCTGTGCCAGGACAATAACCTTTTTATGGTAAGGGAAAGCCATAAGGCCACAGCCAGTAGGAAGCAAAAAGATAAAAACTACAGGCTCTTGCCTTAGCAAAAAATGTAACAGTCCTTCAGTGGAGTCTGCATTCTGCAGGCACACAAATCCCTCTCTGTAGACTTAAGTTTCATAAACACTCAACATTATGAAATACAACAAAACACAACTTAGTTCACCAAGATGCACCACAACAGAATTCCAAACTACGTATTAGTATCACTGTCCTGGAAGTTGCCTGGACAAAACTGAAGGGCAGACTACCAAATTCTCTATATGGCAAAAAAATAAAAATGACAGTCTGCCCTCCCTTTTCAAAAACATCCTATCAATGTCCTTGGCATAGGGAGAAAGACAGTTATGTACTTACCATAAACTTGGTATCTGTGTTATCACCACAGGGTATAGGATCAGACATCAGATCCTAGCCAGCAACATATAACAGACAGATCCAAGGCTCTAGCTCCTCCCTCTCTCATAATGCCCTGCTGCCCTCTAACCCTCAGATCAAGTTTGCTAATGCATTCCTAAAAACTACTCTAGCAAAAACAGGTTATCCAGAACCCAAATAAAAACTTCAGCTTCCTCCAAGATCCAACATGGTAGGAAGATGGCAGGAGGGGAAATGCGATGAATAAAGACATAGGACAATACAGGTGCCAAGTTATGTTAAGTACATAACTCTCTACCTGGTGTCATCCACGTCATTATTCATCACCATAGGGTCAGAGTCCCCAACTACTGTACATCCTGGGAGGCCCCAAGGAAAAACGTGCCAGAGCACTGTGGAGCCATAGGTAAGTATCAGGCTATCTGCCCAAGGGTATTTATAAGCCTAGACAGATTGAGTTGGCTTTCGCCACCCCCCTTAGATTAGTTCCCTGTGCCTCTGTCCAGCAGAGCCATTAGTTTCCTGCACCACTGTCCAGCAGAGCCACTGCAGTGATCCCCGGGGTAAATTTTCTGTTTCCCATCCACCCGTC